>NC_088397.1:25673190-25973190 GCF_034236695.1 Oncorhynchus nerka | reverse complement strand
CTTACAGTGAAATGCTTACCTACAAGCCCTTAACCAACAATGCAGTTTTAAGAATATACCTAAAAAAAGTTAGCGATAAGAATAACAAATGATTAAAGAGCAGCAGTAAATAACAATAGCGGGGCTATATACAGCGGGGTACCGATACAGAGTCAATGTGCGAGGGCACCGGTGCAAATGGTCTGGGTAGCCAAGTGATTAGCTGATTAGGAGTCTTATGGCTTGGGTGTAGAAGCTATTTAGGAGCCTCTTGGACCTAGACTTGGCGCTCCGGTACCATTGTCCTTGCACCACACGTTCAGGTCTCTGACCTCCTCCCTATAGGCTGTCTCATTGTTGTCGGTGATCAAGCCTACCACTGTTGTCATTAGCAAACTTAATGATGGTGTTGGAGTCATGCCTGGCTGTGCGGTCATGAGTGAACAGAAAGTACAGGAGTGGACTGAGCACGCACCACTGAGGGGCTCCCGTGTTGAGGATCAGCGTGGCGGATGTGTTGTTACCTACCCTTACCACCTGGGGGCGGTCCGTCAGGAAGTCCAGGATCCAGTTGCAGAGGGAGGTCCTTAGCTTAGTGATGAGCTTTGAGGGTACCATGGTGTTGAACGTTGAGCTGTAGTCAATGAATAGCATTCTCACATAGGTGTTCCTTTTGTCCAGGTGTGAAAGGGCAGTGTGGAGTGCAATAGAGGTTGCAATAGAGGTCATCTATGGGTCTGTTGGAGCGGTATTCAAATTGGAGTAGGTCTCAGGTTTCTGGGATAATGGTGTTGATGTGAGCCATGACCAGCCTTTCAAAGCATTTCATGGCTACAGACGTGAGTGCTACGGGTCGGTAGTCATTTTGGCAGGTTACCTTAGTGTTTTTTGGCACAGGGAATATGGTCGTCTGCTTAAAATGTGTTGGTATTACAAACTCAGACAGGGAGAGATTGAAAATGTCAGTGAAGACACTTGCCAGTTGGTCAGCGCATGCTCGGAGTACTCGTCCTGGTAATCTGTCTGGCCCTGCAGCCTTGTGAATGTTAACCTGTTTAAAGGTCTTACCCACATCGGCTGCAGAGAGCGTGATCACACAGTTGTCTGGAACAGCTGATGCTCTCATGCATGTTTCAGCGTTACTTGAAGCGAGCATAGAAGTTATTTAGCTTGACTGGTAGGCTCGTGTCATTGGGCAGCTCTCGGCTTTAATTCCTTTTGTAGTCTGTAATAGTTCGCAGGCCCTGCCACATCCGACGAGCGTCAGAGCTGGTGTAGTACGACTCGATCTTAGTCCTGTATTGAAGCTTTGCCTGTTTGCGTCACGCCCTGACTAGGTTAGGGGGTGTTCTAGTTTAACATTTCTATGTTGGTGTTTTGGTATGGTTCCCAATTAGAGGCAGCTGGTAATCGTTGCCTCTGATTGAAGATCATATTTAAGTAGCTATTTTTCCCACCTGTGTTTGTGGAATATTGTTTTGTGTTTGTGCATGTGCACCACTTAGTCACGTTTCGTTGTTCTTTTATTGACGTATTTTATTTTGCTAATTTTCACTTTGGAATAAAGATGTGTAACTGTACACACGCTGCGCCTTGGCCCCATTCGTTGGAGGACATAGCAGGATTTCTTATAAGCTTTCGGGTTAGAGTCCCGCTCCTTGAAAGTGGCAGCTCTACCCTTTAGCTCAGTGTGAATGTTGCCTGTAATCCATGGCTTCTGGTTGGGGTATGTACGTACAGTCACTGTGGGGACGACGTCCTCGATGCACTTATTGATAATGCCAGTGACTGATGTGGTGTACTCTTCAATGCCATCGGAAGAATCCCATAACATATTCCAGTCTGTGCTAGCAAAACAGTCCTGTAGTTTAGCATCTGCTACATCTGACCACTTTATAGACTGAGTCACTGGTGCTTCCTGCTTTCATTTTTGCTTGTAAGCAGGAATCAGGAGGTTAGAATTATGGTCAGATTTGCCAAATGGAGGGTGAGGGAGAGCTTTGTACGTGTCTCTGTGTGTGGAGTAAAGGTGGTCTAGAACCCCCCCCCCCCCTCTGGTTGCACATTTAACATGCTTATAGAAATGAGGTAAAACTGATTTTAAAGTCCTGGCCACTAGGAACGTCGCCTCTGGATGAGCGTTTTCCTATTTGCTTATGGCGGTGTACAGCTCATTGAGTGTGGTTTTAGTGCCAGCATCTGTCTGTGGTGGACTATAGACAGCTTTGAAAAATACAGATGATAAACTCTCCAGGTAGATATTGTGATCTACAGCTTGTCATGAGATACTCTACCTCAGGTGAGCAAAACCTCGAGACTTAATTAAGCACCAGCTGTTGTTTACATGAATTCATAGGTCCCCACCCTGTGTCTTGCCAGAGGCTACTGTTCAGTCCTGCCGATAGTGTATAACCCACTAGCTGTATGCTCTTAATGTCGTCGTTCAACCACAAAAGATATTACAGATTTGAATGTCCCGCTGGTTGGATAAACGTACTTTCAGTTCATCCCATTTATTTTCCAGCGTTTGAACGTTAGCTAGCAGGGCGGAAGGCAAGGGTAGATTAGCCCCTGATCCTTACAAGGCACCCTGATCTCTTTCCGCGAAACCTCCAGCGAATAACTGGGATCTGGGCCTGGTTGGGTGTCTGTATTATATCCCTCCTGTCCGACTCCTTGAAGAGGAACGCTTCGTACAGTTTGAGGTGAGCAAACTGGAAACATCATGCTTTTTTTGAGGCCACTGAATATAAACTGAGTGTACAAACATTAGGAACACCTTCCTTGTATTGAGTTGCACCCCCCTCCCCCCTGACTCCAATACTTCAGTTGGGTCAAGTTGGCTGGATGTCCTTTGGGTGGTGGACCATTCTTGATACACACAGAACTATTGAGCGTGAAAAATCCAGCAGCGCTGCAGTTCTTGACACAAACCAGTGCGTCTGGCACCTACTACCATACTACATTCGAAGACACTTAAATATTTTGTCTTGCCCAGTCACCCTCTGAATGGAACACATACAATCCATGTCTCAATTGTCTCTAGGCTTAAAATCCTTCTTTAACCTGTCTCCTCCCCTTCATCTACACTGATACGAAGAGGATTTAACAAGTGACATCAAGAAGGGATCATATTTCACCTGGATTCACCTGGTCAGTCTATGTCACGGACAGTGCAGGTGTGCTTAATGTTTTGTACACTCGGTGCATGTAGTCGTCAGATCTCGCAGCATACACCAGAAATGTAGTGACACCTGTATATGTTCAGACACTTAACGCCGTTAGTGTTGTTTAATACCACTGTGTGGATCACTCTGTAGCTTATTACACTTCACACGCAGGACCCTTCCACAGGGCAGTGTATCACGTAGCAATCCCCTTTTCCGTGGATGTGACAACACGTATGTTACACTATTTACAAGGCCAAAATGGCCTGGAGGTTTCATTGTTGTTGTTTTTCCATCACTGATCACTTTGTTCCTCCACTCATGAAGCTCACGCTTAGGGTATGCCTCCCTTTGAAGGTCAGTTTTATTAAATCGGAAAGTGGAGTCTGTTCCTGGGCCCTTGATCCACAGTGTTTGATATGTACAGAACGCTTGAGAACATCCTGTCCATGGCCAGACGTTCAATCTCTAGCTTTAAAGGAGATGACACGTATTGGGGTTCGGCTAAGAAGACTTTGTTGATATCCCTCCACCCTCTGTTGCATTCATTGTTTGATGGATAGCCACTGAGTGCTGATGTTTCCTTTGGGGTTATGGGCGTCACGTAGCTTTGGATGTGAGTACCTTGGAATGATGTCCATAAAGAATGGTAGTTAATAAAAACGCTTGGCTGAAGAAAAGAGCCCTGAGGTAACTATCTATTCAGAATTCAAATGTTTGCTTTATGGTCATGACAAGTATGGACACACACCATGACAATGTTTGGATTTGATGGCGCTTAAAATGAAAAACCTTGTGATACAGTAAACTGCAGAGATATTACAAAGCCATTCTATCGAGTGGCTGCTACACCGATGCCATCACCACTGTATGGAAATGTTTTCTGGTTAGAGACAATCAGCAGTTGCTAAATCCATTTTTGGACTTAAACATGAATGATACGTGTCCATTGATCCTTGACAAATGTAACTTATAAAAGCCTCATGAGCTTAGTTCAACTGTCCGGTCCCTCCAGAACCCAAAATATAAGCTTCTTTTACTCCAATGTTTGTAAACAAAGTAAATGTAAACAAACACTGTATAGCCTCAACCTGGTTCAAAGTATAATTTTGATGTCATGGATGGTCAGTCCTTGCATCCAGAGCTCTGTCTATGAATTTGAGAGTTGGTTAAATTTCTCCAGCCCCATTTCTCAGCTATTTTCCAAACAAGGGCGGGGAGAACGCTGTGTTATTGTTTCTACTGCTGATTGCTTCTTTGACACTTTTTAAAAATATATTCTTTCAATAATGATCTATTGGGATTGATGTCAACTAGTTTATATCCAATTATATGTTCTGATTTAGTGCAATGTAATACGCAATGTTCTTATAAAACACACTTTTTTTTGTCTATGGAGTGTCTTATTTATCTGAGCATATGGGTGAAACATAGTCCATGAGTGGGACACGTTTTCCTCATGCCACAGGCCAAATGCTTTACCATGCATTACAAACACAATTTGTGCTGGAGTCCTCTTTGTTCATTGTCATTAAAAAAGCTGCTTTAAAGTTATCTGACAGCCTCTGCCTCCGAGAACCTGCCTTTGTCCATTCTAATTAGGTCTACTCAAGTCTGGGTCTCAAATTCAGTGATATTCATAATGTACATCAATATGTAGCCATTCCCAAGGCTTCTTCCTGCCTGCTTACTTATTAAGAATTGCAAAAGTCTTGTTTTTGAAATGTATTTTTATTTCATCTTTATTTAACCAGGTAGGCTAGTTGAGAACAAGTTCTCATTTGCAACTGCGACCTGGCCAAGATAAAACGTAGCAATTCGACACATACAACACAGTTACACATGGAATAAACAAAACATACAGTAGAACAAAAGAGAACAAAAAGTCTATATACAGTGAGTGCAAATGAGGTAAGTTAAGGAAATAAATTGTCAATGTTGGCGAAGTAATTACAATATAGCAATTAAACACTGGAATGATAGATTGGCAGAAGATGAATGTGCAGGTAGAGATACTGGGGTGCAAAATAAATAAATAAATACCAGTATGGGGATGAGGTAGGTAGATGGGCTGTTTACAGATAGGCTAAGTACAGGTGCAGTGATCTATAAACTGCTCTGACAGCTGGTGCTTAAAGCTAGTGAGGGAGATGTGAGTCTCCAGCTTCAGAGAGTTTTGCAATTCGTTCCAGTCATGGGCAGCAGAGAACTGCCCATGACTGCCCGTTCCATGATCTCGCCATCACGGTTGACAACTCCATCGTGTCCTCCTCCCAGAGCGCTAAGAACCTTGGCGTGATCCTGGACAACACCCTGTCGTTCTCAACTAACATCAAGGCGGTGGCCCGTTCCTGTAGGTTCATGCTCTACAACATCCGCAGAGTACGACCCTGCCTCACACAGGAAGCGGCGCAGGTCCTAATCCAGGCACTTGTCATCTCCCGTCTGGATTACTGCAACTCGCTGTTGGCTGGGCTCCCTGCCTGTGCCATTAAACCCCTACAACTCATCCAGAACGCCGCAGCCCGTCTGGTGTTCAACCTTCCCAAGTTCTCTCACGTCACCCCGCTCCTCCGCTCTCTCCACTGGCTTCCAGTTGAAGCTCGCATCCGCTACAAGACCATGGTGCTTGCCTACGGAGCTGTGAGGGGAACGGCACCTCAGTACCTCCAGGCTCTGATCAGGCCCTACACCCAAACAAGGGCACTGCGTTCATCCACCTCTGGCCTGCTCGCCTCCCTACCACTGAGGAAGTACAGTTCCCGCGCAGCCCAGTCAAAACTGTTCGCTGCTCTGGCCCCCCAATGGTGGAACAAACTCCCTCACGACGCCAGGACAGCGGAGTCAATCACCACCTTCCGGAGACACCTGAAACCCCACCTCTTTAAGGAATACCTAGGATAGGATAAAGTAATCCTTCTCACCCCCCTTAAAAGACCTAGATGCACTATTGTAAAGTGGCTGTTCCACTGGATGTCATAAGGTGAAAGCACCAATTTGTAAGTCGCTCTGGATAAGAGCGTCTGCTAAATGACTTAAATGTAATGTAAATGTAACTGGAAGGAAAGACGACCAAAGGAGGAATTGGCTTTGGGGGTGACCAGTGAGATATATCTGCTGGAGCGCGTGCTAAGAGTGGATGCTGCTATGGTGACCAGTGAGCTGAGATAAGGTGGGGCTTTACCTAGCAGAGACTTGTAGATAACCTGTAGCCAGTGGGTTTGGCGATGAGTGTGAAGCGAGGGCCAACCAACGAGAACGTACAGGTCGCAATGGTGGGTAGTGTATGGAGCTTTGGTGACAAAACGGATGGCACTGTGATAGACTGCATCCAGTTGGTTGAGTAGAGTGTTGGAGGCTATTTTATAGATGACATCACCGAAGTCGAGGATCGGTAGGATGGTCAGTTTTACGAGGGTATGTTTGGCAGCATGAGTGAAGGATGCTTTGTAGCGATATAGGAAGCCGATTCTAGATTTAATTTTGGATTGGAGATGCGTAATGTGAGTCTGGAAGGAGAGTTTACAGTCTAACCAGACAACCAGGTATTTGTAGTTGTCCATGTATTCTAAGTCAGAGCCGTCCAGAGTAGTGATGCTGGACGGGCGAACAGGTGCGGGCAGCGATCGATTGAAAAGCATGCATTTCATTTTACTTGCGTTTAAGAGCAGTTGGGGGGCCACGGAAGGAGAGTTGTATGGCATTGAAGCTCCTCTGGAGGTTAGTTAACACAGTGTCCAAGGAGGGGCCAGAAGTATACAGAATGGTGTCGTCTGCGTAGAGGTGGATCAGAGAATCACCAGCAGCAAGAGCAACATCATTGATGTATACAGAAAAGAGAGTCGGCCCGAGAATTGAACCCTGTGGCACACCCATAGACTGTCAGAGGTCCAGACAACAGGCCCTCCGATTTGACACACTGAATTCTATCAGAGAAGTAGTTGGTAAACCAGGCGAGGCAATCATTTGAGAAACCAAGGCTGTTGAGTCTGCCAATAAGAATGTTGTGATTGACAGAGTCGAAAGCCTTGGCCAGGTCGATGAATACGGCTGCACAGTAATGTCTCTTATCGATGGCTGCTATGATGTTGTTTAGAACCTAGAGCATGGCTGAGGTGCACCCATGACCAGCTCTGATTGCATAGCGGAGAAGGTATGGTGGGATTCCAAATGGTCAGTAATCTGTTTGTTAACTTGGCTTTCGAAGACCTTAGAAAGACAGGGTAGGATAGATATAGGTCTGTAGCAGTTTGGGTCTAGAGTGTCACCCCCTTTGAAGAGGGGGATGACCGCGGCAGCTTTCCAATCTTTGGGAATCTCAGACGATACGAAAGAGGTTGAACAGGCTAGTAATAGGGGTTGCAACAATTTCAGCAGATTATTTTAGAAAGAGAGGGTCCAGATTGTCTAGCCCAGCTGATTTGTAGGGGTCCAGATTTTGCAGCTCTTTCAGAACATTGGCTATCTGTATTTGGGTAAAGGAGAAATGGTGGGGGCTTTGGCGGGTTGCTGTGGAGGGTGCCGGGCAGTTGACCAGGGTAGGGGTAGCCGTGTGGAAAGCATGGCCAGCCATAGAGAAATGCTTATTGAAATTCTCAATTATAGTGGATTTATCGGTGGTGACAATGTTTCCTAGCCTCAGAGGAGTGGGCAGCTGGGAGGAGGTGCTCTTATTCTCCATGGACTTTACAGTGTCCCAGAACTTTTTTGAGTTAGTACTACAGGATGCAAATTTATGTTTAAAAAAGCTTGCCTTAGCTTTTATAACTGCCTGTGTATAGTTGCATATCACAGGGGCTATTCGATGCTAATGCAGAACGCCACAGGATGTTTTTGTGCTGGTCAAGGGCAGACAGGTCTGATGTGAACCAAGGACTATATCTATTCCTAGTTCTACATTTTTTTGAGAGGGGCATGCTTATTTAAGATGGTGAGGAAGGCACTTTTAAAGAATAGTCAGGCATCATCTACTGACGGGATGAGGTCAATGTCATTCCAGGATACCCCGGCAAGGTCGATTAGAAAGGCTTGCTCGCAGAAGTGTTTCAGGGAGCGTATGACAGTGATGAGGGGTGTTAGTTTGGTCGCAGACCCATTACGGATGCAGGCAATGAGGCAGTGATCGCGGAGATCTTGATTGAAAACAGCAGAGGTGTATTTGGAGGGCGAATGAGTTAGGATGACATCTATGAGGGTGCCCGTGTTTACTGATTTGGGGTTGTACCTGGTAGGTTCATTAATCATTTGTGTGAGATTGAGGGCATCAAACTTAGTTTGTAGGATGGCTGGGGTGTTAAGCATGTCCCAGTTTGGGTCACCTAGTAGCACGAGCTCAGAAGATAGATGGGGGGCAATCAGTTCACATATAGTATCGAGGGCACAGTTGGGGGCAGAGCGAGGTCTATAGCAAGCGGCAACAGTGAGAGACTTGTTTCTGGAAAGGTGAATTAGTAGAAGGTCAAATTGTTTGGTACAGACTTAGCCTGCAGAGTTCTGTATTACTTTCTATCTTTGCAGTGGATTGCAACACCGCCCCCTTTGGCAGTTCTATCTTGGTGGAAAACGTTATAGTTAGCAATGGAGATTTCAGGGTTTTTGGTGGTTTTCCTAAGCCATGATTCAGACACGGCTAAGACATCTGGGTTGACAGAGTGTGCTAAAGCAGTGAGTAAAACAAACTTAGGGAGTAGGCTTCTAATGGTAACATGCATGAAACCAAGGCTTTTACATTTACAGAAGTCAACAAATGAGAGCACCTGGGGGGTGGGAGTGGAGCTAGGCACTGCAGGACCTGTATTAACCTCCACATCACCAGAGGAGAAGTAGGATAAGGGTACGGCTAAAGACTATACGAAGTGGCCGTCTAGCACGTTCAGAACAGAGGGTAAAAGGAGCAGGTTTCTGGGCACGATAGCATAGATTCAAGGCATAGTGTACAGACAAAGGTAAGGTAGGATGTGAGTACATTGGATGAAAACCTAGGCATTGAGTAATGAAGAGAGAGATATAGTCTCTAGAGATGTTTAAACCAGGTGATGTCATCGCATATGTAGGAGGTGGAACAACATCTACAGTGAAATAAGACACTAATCACTAACCAGGACAGTAATGGACAAGGCATATTGATATTAGATAGAGGCATGTGTAGCCAAGTGAACATATGGGTCCAGTGAGTGGTTGGGCTGGCTGGGGACACGGCGATTCAGACAGTTAGCAGGCTAACAAGCTAACAGTTAGTAGGCCAGAGCTAAACAAGCTAGCAGCTAGTAGACCAGGGCAAGCTAGCAGTTAGCAGGCCGGGTTAGCAAGCAAGCAGTTAGCATGGGCTAGCAGTTAGTAGACCAGGGCAAGCTAGCAGTTAGCAGACCGCGTTAGCAAGCAAGCAGATAGCAGGGGCTAGAAAGTTAGCCTTTGGGGGGGGACGTTGCGATGGGGGTAAGTCTGTTTTACCTCTTCGTGCGGTGACGTCGATAGACCAGTCGTGGAATTAGTAGGGTTCCAAGTAGCTCTAGGTAGCTAGCAGGCCGATATTGTAGCCCAGGAGTATGCTTCGGTGGTAGCACAGGAGCCCTGGCCGGGCTAGCTTCAAGCTAAATTGGTGCTTGCTCTGGGATGGAAACGCTAGCCAGGAGTAGTCATCCGGGATTGCGGTTAGCTAGTTGTGAAGATCCAGATGAAAATGTTCAGTTTGCGATATCCGAGGATAAAAATAACAGGTCCGTTATGCTCTGGTTAGAGTCACGTTGTTCGATCTGGCGAGAGCTTTCCGAGCTGAAGGTTAGCTGATGACCGCTGACAATGGTTTGCTGACTGATATCTGGTAGTTAGCTGGCTAGCTTCAGTTGAGGGATTCCAGATCCGAAGTAAATATAAATACTTTGGGGAAAAAAAGCAGATCCACAACACATTGGGTGAGGCGGGTTGCAGGAGAGTATTTAGATGAGGTTTAGCAAAATATTTGAAAGGATATGCGACGAAAAATATGTAAAACGATATATACAAGGGACACGACAGGACAAGGACGTCTGACTGCTACGCCATCTTGGATCAAAATGTTAACCCGGAGAGAACTGATAGCTTAAAACTTGGATTCAGCAGGATAGGGGATTCCTAGGAGAAATTCACTGACCTTGTCCACCTCCTAATCCCCATGTGTCTGTAAATCTTAGTGACAATTTATTATGGACATCCAAACAGTGGTAAGTCCCATAAGCCTGAATAATGACAACCCCTGTCTATTGGGTCAGATAAGCTACTGCATTGAATGGTCTTCTCTCTGCCACATGCTGGAAGTATTGTGGGATGTCAAAACATTTGAAAATGTCTTCCTTTAAAAGGAAATAACATTCCTCTGGCTCGTAGTTTTCATATTATGTTCCATTAGACTTGTTCTGACTTACACATTTTGACAAATTCCTTCAGGATTTGTTGTACTGATCTACCTGACCTTGAAAATTTGTAGCATTAGTAGGCTAAAATTGCAGTCTAAGGAAACAGAATCTTAATGAATGGAGAAAAAACGACGTAATAAGCAATTCTATAGTGTCAAATACCCCCAAGGCAGTCTTGTAAAAGTGGATCTATTTTGGCATGGCTCTGGTTAGCAAGAATGTGACTCCTTTCTCTGGCGCCCCCGGAGAGGAAATTGTAATGACCTCACCAAGGCTATCAATGTATGCGGTGAACTGATCTATACTGACCACTTTCCTCTGAGAACCAGACATATTGTCTGAAATCTCCCGTGTGCCTGTGTTTTGACCCCGTGTTAGGGTCTTGCTATTTCTGTTGACAACACCATATAAATATAACCTTATATAGGGATTAGAGGTCGACCGATTATGATTTTTCAACACCGATACAGATTATTAGAGGACCAAAAAAAGCTGATACCGATTAATCGGCCGATTTATAAAAAATAAAAAATAAATGTATTTGTAATAATGACAATTACAACAATACTGAATGAACACTTATTTTAACTTAATATAATACATCAATAAAATCAATTTAGCCTCAAATAAATAATGAAACATGTTCAATTTGGTTTAAATAATGCAAAAACAGTGTTGGAGAAGAAAGGAAAAGTGCAATATGTGCCATGTAAGAAAGCTAACGTTTAAGTTCCTTGCTCAGAACATGAGAACATATGAAAGCTGGTGGTTCCTTCTTCAATATTCCCAGGTAAGAAGTTTTAGGTTGTATTTATTATAGTATTATAGGACTATTTCTCTCTATACCATTTGTATTTCATTAACCTTGGACGTTCTTATAGGCACTTTAGTATTGCCAGTGTAACAGTATAGCTTCCGTCCCTCTACCTCGCTCCTACCTGGGCTCTAACCAGGAACCAGGAACACATCGACAACAGCCACCCACGAAGCAGCGTTACCCATCGCTCCACAAAACCCGCGGGGAACAACCACTCCAAGTCTCAGAGCGAGTGACGTTTGAAATGCTATTAGCGCGCACCCCGCTAACTAGCTAGCCATTTCACATCGGTTACACAAGCCTAATCTTGGGAGTTGATAGGCTTGAAGTCATAAACAGCTGCTGGCAAACGCATGAAAGTGCTGTTTGAATGAATGCTTACGAGCCTGCTGCTGCCTACCATCGCTCAGTCAGACTGCTCTATCAAATCATAGACTTAGTTATAACATGATAACACGAGCCTTAGGTCATTAATATGGTCGAATCTGGAAACTATTATCTCGGAAACAAGACGTTTATTCTTTCAGTGAAATATGGAACCGTTCCGTATTTATTTATTTATTTATTTTATCTAAATAAATTTTCCTGTTACATTGCACAACCTTCAATGTTATGTCATAATTACGTAAAATTCTGGCAAATTAGGTAGCCCAAACTGTTTCATATACACTGACCCTGCGTGCAATGAACAAAAGAGAAGTGACACAATTTCACCTGGTTAATATTGCCTGCTAACCTGGATTTATTTTAGCTAAATATGCAGGTTTAAAAATATATACTTCTGTGTATTGATTTTAAGAAAGGCATTGATGTTTATGATTAGGTACACATTGGAGCAACGATAAGCACCGCATCGATTATATGGAACGCAGGATAGGCTAGATGAACTAGTAATATCATCAACCATGTGTAGTTAACAAGTGATTATGATTGATTGATTGTTTTTTATAAAATAAGTTTAATTCTAGCTAGCAACTTACCTTGGCTTACTGCAGTCGCGTAACATGCAGTCTCCTCGTGGAGTGCAATGAGAGGCAGGTGGTTAGAGCGTTGGACTAGTTAACTGTAAGGTTGCAAGATTGATTCCCCCGAGCTGACAAGGTAAAAATCTGTCGTTCTGCCCCTTGAACGAGGCAGTTATAACCCACCGTTCCTAGACCGTCATTGAAAATAAGAATGTGTTCTTAACTGACTTGCCTAGTTAAATAAAGATTTAAATAAAGGTGTAAAAAAAAAAAAAATTGGCCAAATCGGTGTCCGAAAATACCGATTTCCGATTGTTATGAAAACTTGAAATCGGCCCTAATTAACCGGCCATTCCGATTAATCGGTCGACCCCTAATAGGGATATTTTACCATTTCATAACACAAAAAAACGTATTGAATATCAACTATGATAATCCATTAATACAACAGGGCAAAACCCCTAGGCTGCTAAATTATTAGGACCTTTTCTCTAACTGTTCCAGAGACACAGATAGAGAACAATGCCTAAATTAAGAAGAGGGAGGACACAGCATTGTTGACATTATCTAATTCAAGTGAAGAACTGGAGAAAGATCACTGATTTAGATGTCAATCCCGCCACTACACAGGCTGAAAATGTGTTTTTTCTTTGTTCTCTTCTCCGTCCATTCATTGTGATACTGCTTTGGCCGGGTATATGGAAATCAATCAATAACAATTTAATTTGGACAAACTGCCAAGTAAGCTTTTCCAGTGAGCACCATTGTACTATGTATTATACCTCAATGCATCTTGATGTGTTAACATTCTGTATTTATCTGGAAAACCTGCAGCGAGGCAAAATATTATTTTTATGCCCAAAGAAAATAGCTAAAGTAATCACTGTTTGTGTCTAATTTTTGTCTGAGTTATTTGCAAACACCAGAACATCACATGCTATTTGCTAATGTCTGGGCATAAGAATGACAGAGTGCGTTCCCTTGGGGAAGACAGCTCGGCAGCAGAATTTTAAGAACTTATCAGGCAAAGTAGTCCATTGACTTGGCCATGTATCTTACAGAAACCTTTAAAAGCAAACAGTTACAGTCAGACGAGTGAGTACTGGCTGAGTCGCTGATAAATGTTATCTTCCCTGTCTGTTCATCTCTATGTATATCTACCCATCAAAAGGTCCCCCAAACAGAGCGAATTGGATAATTAGAGGCATTCCAGTTTCTTTTCAGGTCTCCCTTTTTTCATAATCTTAAGTGACAGAGCAATTTGGGCTGAAGCATTGAACATAGCCAAGACAAAATTACGGCAACGGCCTTCCAGCCAATAACCAATTTTCAGCTTTGTTCGCAAACTCATCAAATGCTCCCCCCCTAATTGAGCTTTCCTGATGGTTTTTATTCAGTTTCAACCCTTGTTACAATATAAATGCACAGACAAAGGCTTGTTCTTTTAGCACATTAATCAGAATAAAATGAACACTAACAGTTATCTTCAACAGAAATTACTTTATACAATTAGGGTTTAGTCAATAAAGTAAAATTGCATTGCTTTTTATTGCACCCTTGTGATCCACACCTTTGGAGAATTCTGCAGTGGATTTCTGTTACTGTGGGTGGCTCTTTTGGGGTCCACAATACTTTGTTTATCTTGTCGAAAACTCAGTCAGCTGTAACATTAACTTCCCCCAACGTTCCCCAGTATCTCTTAAACCCATTTCTCCGGGAAAGAAGAGGTGCAGGGCAACAAGCCTAAGTGACAGACACCCTGTCAGAGACTCACAAAGAATGTAAATCTTCAGCTATATCAGCTGCAGCAGGGAGCAGTGGATAAAAAAAGAACAAGCAGTGCAAATGTCGGGGAACCTCTCCTGTAAAGAGTTTCTTCTAAAGGGCCCTGAAGACATTTCGACAGGTGATACGTGAACTGTAACGGTGCTTTGACAGGGGCCTCTGATGGGCACTTTGCTGACCCAAAAAAATGTGGTGCGCCAAAATCTTCCCTGTCTACCTCCCAACATCAAACAGCAGGTAGTGATGGCCAAACGTGAGAATCCGCCACCCCCCACATATTTTCAGGATGAGGCAATCTCAGACATACCTCACATCCGCCGTACAAGACAGAAAAAAGCCAACGTATCCACAGAGAAGGTGTGTGCCAGAAAGCCTGATAAGGGATGTGCTTCATGCCAAAATGTTTGAGGAAAATGGTAGCTGATGAATGATTCATCAAAAGTCGATGCATGTAGAAAGAGTGAGGAGGTATCACTCAAGTGACTCTTTGGCTGCTTATGTTTAAACTTTCCACTTTCCTGGAGGTTTAGCATTCGGGAAGTAAAGTAAGTTAAAATGATGTTGCATTGTGAGTCATGTGGCTGCTTTTAGAAAGGCAGCCCAATTCTAATGTTTTGTTTTTCACTAGTTGTTCTTTTGACCGATCAGATCAGCTCTGAAAAAGAGCTGATGTGAAAGATCTGATGTGATTGGTCAAAAGACCAATTAGAGGGAAAAATATCAGAATTGGGCAGCCTGTTTGAATAACAGTGACTGCCTGTGAATACTTTAACATTAACAATTCAGTGGCCATCTTGGCACTTTCACTAGTCGTAACCCACAGTCCGCAAGTTCTACAAACCCTTTCGAGGCATTACAAACATTTCCTTTTAATTTGCTACAGCCCAAGCCCTGGGTGCTTCATCTTCATTGGATGTCTGAAACTTCCAACAGAACATAAGTATAACTATTTTTCGCCATCATTTCTTTCATCTCGACATACTTTGCTCAGTGTTCTTAGACACAATTAGGGAGACGAGGCTTAATTTATGCTCAGTTGTGACATATGGGCAGTGATTCGTAAAAACGATATAATTACCTTTCAAAAAGATGGTGGACCTCATTTAACTGACGTTAATTAGTCAAACAGCAGAAATCTACAGTTGGAAATCCCTGAGCCATGAAAACTAATACAAACCCTATTGATAATTGGTGTGTGGTTTAGCAGCCATACTCCAAAAAGCCTCATATTTCCAGGATACTTTGCAATGCATAATGAACACCGCTTATAATGTATAATGAGCAAAGCTGATTGGTCTTTGTGCTTAGAGCAGATCTGTCTTGATAGGTAGACTGAGGTGAATCGATGTTGATTGGCTACAAGCTGTGGTTTCGTCAATGGTAACTAAATCCAAACTTTAGATCTAAGTTCTCTTTACTCAAAAGTCCATGCAAAGCTCCCATTGATATCAATGCATGATCAAGCTAAAAAAAAAACACCAACAAGCTCCCGCGGCTCTCTTTGTGTCAGAGGCCTGGACTTATAACATTTCTGGATGAGGTCTGAGATCAGGATTTCTTTTGACTTACTACGGCTCTAGAGGATTGTGGGTAATCCTACTGTCTTTAGGATGCGAAATTGACTAGGATGCCTAGAACAGTGCCGCTGTTGTGCATGGCTTACAATATACACATTTTTAAATAGCATGCTAGATGTTAAAAACAATGCACAACTGGTAATGAGAATAAAAACATCCCCTAAAATATTTAATCGTGTTTTGACTGTGTGGGTTCAAGGCCCAACTTTTAAGATCTGCTAAATTGGTATGCACCAATCAATTCCTGAAGACATTTTTCATATTTATTGGGCTCCACTGCTGATTAAGCTCATTTCCACCTGCCATGTTTCCTCCTCATTTGCCTTCAATTATGGCTTTATTGACTTTCTTGGCAGACCCAAGTAATCCCTTTTCCGTATAATTCCTGTGAATCCAATCTCTCTTCACAATTAGGCAGCGATACATTCCACACGCATCACCCCTTTGTGGGCAAATAACGTCCATCGCTTCTCAAAGTCATCGCCACTTTAGCCTTTAAGTGGGAATTTACCAATTTGCTAGCATGCCTGTAGATACCCATAAACTTCCAGTCATTGCACTAATGCTAGTTAGCATTGGTTTGCAAAACTCCCTCTAACTCCCTTCATACTGGACACAGAGACTTAAAAATTGTACCCACAAGTTCATCTGACTCTGGGGAAGTAGATAAATGGCCTCGTTGCCAAAATCCCGAAGTATCCTTTTAAGGCTAAATGACTCTGAGTAGGCCCCACATCGCTCGTCCATATGTGCATAGTCTTAATTCATTCCTACTTAGAGTTGTGTGTATTGGGCATATGTTGTCTAATTTGTTAGATATTACTTGTTAGATATTACTGCACCGTCGGAGCTAAAAGCAGAAGCATTTTGCTACACCTGCAATAACATCTGCTAATCACTTATATGTGACCAATACAATTTGATTTGAGATATATTCATGATTATTTTTGAATGATATAAATGTCCGCAGTGTCCCACAGATGACTATGCATTAGCATCGAATTCATTACCCTATTCATGCTTAATTTCTCCTTTCCGTCATCATTGCTTTTGGGGAAATGAAGCCACTGTACTGGGACTAACAGCCTTCCGACAAGTTTAGGATGTTTAGCACTCACATAGGAATATGAGGGCACAGCTCACAGCTTTTGGCCTTTTTAGGGAGTTTTTCCTAGCCAACGTGCTTCAACACCTGCATTGCTTGCTCTTTGGTGTTTTAGGCTGGGTTTCTGTACAGCACTTTGAGATATCAGCTGATGTACGAAGGGCTATATAAATACATGTCACGGAATTCTTCTGTTGAAGGAGAGGCGGACCAAAACGCAGCGTGGTTATTGTGATACATCTTTAACGAAGATGATAAATGAACAATATACAAAACAAGAAATGTGAAAAACCGAAAACAGCCTTATCTGGTGTAACAAACACAAAGACAGGAACAATCACCCACAAAACCCAACACAAAACAGGCTACCTAAATATGGCTCCCAATCAGAGACAATGACTAACACCTGCCTCTGATTGAGAACCAAATCAGGCCCAAACACAGAAACAGACAAACAAGACATCCAACATAGAATGCCCACTCAGATCACACCCTGACCAAATAAGACAAAGAACATACAAAGCAAACTATGGTCAAGGTGTGACAATACATTTGATCTGATTTGATTTTCTGCATTGCAGGAAATGCAAACTTGTAGTGTAAAAAGTCTTCTAAAGTTGGGAATTTCCAATTTAAAATGTCAGACTTGTTTTGCCCCAACAAAAAATGTCCATTAATTATAATCCACACAATAATTCACATTTCCTGTTGATGCAGGATAATTTTCCTGCTGCGAGAAACAAGTCAAATTAAGATCCTACATCTGTAAGTGTTACTTTCCAGTAAGAGGTGTCACTGGAGTCAAGATCACCAACTGTGCTCCAGAGCTACAATAGGACCCATTCTTTATCAGCCTGACCTGATATTCTTGTAATAATTAGATGTATTCATGTGCTACAGACCAAGGAGATTTGAGAGGGATAGTAATACATTGAGCAAGCATGTAATCAGCTTCTATTCAGCTAACGAAGCATTCCCTTAATATACCCCCATTGTGATCCACACAGATCAAATTAGGTCTCTCCCCCACTGCTGCCCACTTTCTTTGACACTATTTTTTATTCATGGTTCAGGCATGACCATCTGAATGCAGCAAGTATGGACATTGTTTTTCATGCACTCAATGCTTTCACTAAAACGCTACGCTACAATACAAAGAAACGTGTATTGATCGTTTTAAAGATACTAAAGAGCAACACAATCAATTCTGAAAACCTCTCTCAGAAATAGAGACAGCGGCTGCATTAGATAGATCCTTTATGTACTGAGCATTTTTTCTTATACATAAATGATGCTGACTATTCTATTCGTGTTTGCTCAGTCAGTCTTTGGTGGCTTGTGTTAATACATAGGTCTACAGGGTTTTTCATGGATACATCTGCCACTGGTAAACAATGTAGAATTATTATGGATACCTTGCAACTTCTGTATTGGATGATCACAATAATTTAGCGTCATCATATCATACCTTCATCAATAGCATGCCCTCCCAGCGAACCGAAACAGACGTTCAGAACTCACTTGAAAAAAATATGTGAATTTCAATGTGACTTCCTGGGTTAGCTAATGGATGAAAAGAAACCATGGAAAGGTCCCCCACCACAAGTTCCTCATATGTATCCTTCCTTTTGAAGATCCACTTTCTATTCATCCTTCTATTCCGTCTCCTCCTACGGCATCTTAATGATGTGACAGATGTTTCACTTTGCATTCCTTGGCAAATTCCTGCAATTGTAACACTTCGCCGAGTGTGTTGGTTCATTCTCTCTTTGCAGCTTACACTAGCGGGCTCCTGCGAACACAGCATCCACAATACATAGGATGTTTCTCATTTTGTCATGACAAAGCAATGAAAAAAATGAGGAAGACACTGTTGACTGTCACCAGTTGAGACTGTGATACCAGTTTATTTATCAGTGTTAAGAATGTCGAAATAAATATTAGTGGATTCAACTTTTTTCGAATGCTTTGTAGTTCATGCAAGCGTCATCCTCTATGCTTTCCTTTTCACCTCTGGTTAGTAACTTTCATGTGGCGCAAAAGCTGTTTGCACGCAACAGCTAGCTTAGCTAACACGCCTTCAATGTTAAACCATACATAGGAAACAGGGCTATTCTCGTAATGTGTTGCCCCATAGCAATACGTGACATAACACAGCACACAATCTGCCTATCCCCTTATTTGACACACAACTCAATGTAAACCAACTTTACCACAGTGATGCCAATCATGCCACTTAGCAGCATAGCACTGGGTGACTTTCTGGGCCTTTGAGATTCCTGTTGACTAGACTGAGGCTCAGCTAGCTTAATTAAAGCAAAGGTGAATCAATTGAGGAAGCCTGGAGAGAGAGAGAGAGAGAGAGAGAGAGAGAGAGAGAGAATGGTCAGGCAAGGAACATAATCAATTAACAGGCTGTGTCAAGGTAACCTAGTGGTTAGAGCTTTGGACCAGTAACAGAAAGGTAGCTGGTTCGAATATCCGAGCCATCAAGGTAACACATCCTTGAGCAAAGCACTTAACCCTAATTTGCTCCAGAGGCGCTGTACTACTATGGCTGACCCTGTAAAACAACACATTTCATTGCACCTATCCTGTGAATGTGAAAATACAATTATATACAGTACCAGTCAAAAGTTTGGACACACCTACTCCTACAAGAGTTTTTCTTTATTTTAGCTATTTTGTACATTGTAGAATAACAGTGAAGACATCAAAAACTATGAAATAACACATATGGAATCATGTAGTAACCAAAAAAGTGTTAAACAAATCTAAATATATTGTAGATTCTTCAAAGTAGCCACCCTTTGCCTTGATGACAACTGTGCACACTCTTGGCATTCTCTCAACCAGCTTCATGAGGAATGCTTTTCCAACGTTCTTGAAGGAGTTCCCATATATGCTGATTACTTGATGGCTGCTTTTCTTTAGTTCATCCGACCTTGAGGTCGGGTGATTGTGGAGGCCAGGTCATCAGATGCAGTACTCCATCACTCTCCTTCTTGGTCAAATAGCCCTTACACAGCCTGGAGGTGTTTTGTGTCCTTGTCCATTTGAAAAACAAATGATAGTCACACAAAGCGCAAACCAGATGGGATGGCATATCGCTGCAGAGTGCTGTGGTAGCTATGCTGGTTAAGTGTGCCTTAAATTCTAAATAAATCAGAGACATTGTCACTAGCAAGCACCCCCACACATTACACATCCTCCTCCATGCTTCACAGTGGGAACCACACACGAGGAGACTCTGCGTCTCACAAAAACATGGCGGTTGGAACCAAAAATATCAGTTTTGGACACATCAGAAAAAAGGACAGATTTCCACTGGTCTAATGTCCATTGTTCGTGTTTCTTGGCCCAAGCAAGTCTCTTCTTTTTACTGGTGTCCTTTAGTAGTGGTTTCTTTGCAGCAAATTGACTATGAAGGCCTGATTCACGCAGTCTCCTCTTAACAGTTGATGTTGAGATGTGTCTGTACTTGAACTCTGTGAAGCATTTATTTGGGCTACAATCTGAGGTGCAGTTAACGGTAACGAACTTATCCTCTGCAGCAGAGGTAACTCTGGGTCTTCCTTTCATGTGGCAGTTCTCATTAGATTTAATTGATTGACTGACCTTCATGTCTTAAAGTAAGGATGGACTGTCGTTTCTCTTTTCTTATTTGAGTTGTTCTTGCCATAATTTGGACTTTTACCAAATAGCCCCCTTCTGTATGAAACCCGTACCTTGTCACAACACAACTGATTGGCTCAAATGCATTATGAAGGAAAGATATTTGACAAATGTACTTTTAACACACCTGTTAATTGAAATGCTTTCCAGGTGACTTCCTCATGAAGCTGGTTGAGAGAATGCCAAGAGTTTGCAAAGCCGTCATCAAAGCAAAAGGTGGTTACTTTAAACAATCTAAAATATATTTAGATTTGTTTAACACTATTTTGGTTACTACATGATTCCATATGGATTATTTCATAGTTTTGATGTCTTCACTATTATTATACAATGTAGAAAATAGTAAAAACAAAGAAAAATCCTGGAATGAGTAGGTGTGTCCAAACTTTTGACTGGCACTGTAAATATATTTAAAACATTTTCTGAGCTAATTATTAATCTGAGGAAGATGTCCATAATGGTTGATGCCAGTTGCCAAGCACCGTTTTAATCAGGGTGTACACACACACACACACACACACACACACACACACACACACACACACACACATACACACACACACACACATAGTCAACACACACAGTCAAGCAGACACAAACACGTTGACTGGTGACTCATAGAAAGGTTGAGATATGCATGTTGTAGGTGACCAGGGTAACAACGTGGTTGAATGGAGTAAACACCTCACATTCATAAAACCTTTGTTTGCCATAACATACAAGCAGCACAAATCTGTTTAGTAAATTGTATTTTGCTTCCATGGAATGCTATTCCATGGAATGCTATACAGACATATTTCAATAATCAAGTGCCATTTAAATACAAAATGGGATGCATTTGCTCCACATTTAACATGTTTGGAATGCGCATTTGACAAATTTGAACTCTCTCAATTTTGTATTAAATGCATGTATGTTCTGGATCAAGTTCTCTTAATTAACAGCTTTGCCTCTTCCAGTCTGAATCCCTCTGAAGAGATAAGAATGTTAGCTAATTACAAAAATAATCAATTCAGCAATAATACATAAACACACACTATCCCGGATTGCAGTAAATCAGTACATTTACAATCATTCAGTTCTGAGTTGTTCTGTAAATGTTTTTGCAAGAAAGCAGATTTCAACAGTTACAATAGCTGCTAAATCCCCACAGTGTTTCTCAATTTATAGCACCTAACTGGTGAGAGAGACCCTTGAATACTCATCTTGTCACGTAATACTCCCTCTCCAGTCTCTGGGTCATCAGGCTGCTGATTATCCTGCACAACTGTCACCATCGTCAAGCGCACCAGCGCCTCATGACACTCACCTGGACTCCATCACCTCCTTGATTATCTTCCCTACATCCGTCACTCCCATTGGTTCTTTCCTCAGGTGTTATTGACTCTGTTTTCATGTTGGTGCGTTCTTTGTGTTTCATGTTCATTGTTTCTTTTATTTATTAAAACACTCACTCACTGAACTTGCCTCCCGACTCTCAGCGAACTCATTACACATCTGGAAATGGACTAGATAAGCCACATCTCTTCAAAAGCCTCTCTAGCATCAGTAACACTCACAGAGGGTACAGACAGACCTTTTTTAAAATCTTTTGAACTCTGTCATGCTACACTGCATTACCCTTCCCTGAAAGTCCTGTCAAATTGAATTTGGTCTTGCTTTGGTAAACATATTTCCTTTCTTGCTTGGAATTAAAGTTTTGCTCTTCTCTCGCTCTCTCTCCATCAATAAAATGGGAGACATATGTTAACATTGCCAAAGCAAGTGAGGTAGATAAGAAACAAGATAAATGAACAAAAATGTACATTAAACAGTACACTCACAAAAGTTCCAAAAGAATATAGACATTTAGTTAAAGTACAAAAGGGGAAATTTAAAAAACTGAAAATATGGGTTGTATTTACATTACAGTGGTTTTTGTTCTTCACTGGTTGCCCTTTTCTTGTGGCAAGAGGTCACACATCTTCCTGCTGCGATGCACACTGTGGTATTTCACACAGTACACATGGGAGTTTATCAAAATTAGGTTTGTTTTCAAATTCTTGGTGGATCTGTGTAATCTGAGGGAAATATGTGTCTCTAATATGGTCATACATTCGGCAGGAGGTTAGGAAGTGCACCTCAGTTTCCATTTCATTTTGTGGGCAGTGTGCACATAGAGAGGCTATCAATTCAATTGGCTTCTCTCTCTCTCTCTCTCTCTCTCTCTCTCTCTCTCTCTCTCTCTCTCTCTCTCAGCTGAATAGAAACTTGATTACATGCTTGCTCTAGCTTGATCTCTGAAATATGAAGTCAGACCCATGCCACACCATTTGGTGTGATCAGTGGATTATTGGTATTGGGGACTAAATCTGAACTCCATTATGTGTAACCAATGTGACACATAGTAACCATTGACCTTTTTACCCCAAGCATGCTACCAAGACACAGACGAGAGAACATTGAAATAACAAGTAATTCCATTGATGTGAATCAATTATTATGGTTTAATAATCAATTGAATCATGTTTCCTAGATGAAAGACCTCAAGCACAATTTTGATCCATGCTATGATATATTAATGAACAATTCAAATTCTATTATTTTCTCGAGCTCAAGATAAATATAATTAATAGATTTCAACGTTTACAGGCTTTGGAAGAAGAACGATTTCCCTAATAATCCTGTTTACATGGATACATCTGAAACCAGACCACGTGATGGGAATTCGATAACTGCAGAACATCGCCAATCAAAATAAACGTTCTACCACAGCGACCATGGCATTTTTGTGAAACTATTTCATTCTGTGTTTGGAACGTTTGTATGTGAAAACTATGCATACATTCAGTTTTTCCTAACTCTACTTGACTTGAGCAAAATAAGTCATGTTGATGTACAGAAACTCTGATTGAGGCGTTTACATGTCCTAATAAATAATAAAGATAGCTCAGTTGTCCATGTGTTTTAATCGGCATGCTGCTTACTTCGATTATGACCTGACGCCGATTTAAGGTAAGCAGAGTGTCACGCCCTGACCTTAGTTATCTTTATTTTCTTTATTATTTTGGTTAGGTCAGGGTGTGACATGGGGTGGTTTGATGTGTTTTTGTCCTGTCTAGTTTAAAAAAAATGTTTATAGGGTTTTTGTATGTTTATGAGGTTGTTTACTAGTCTAGGTGTTTTGTATGTCTATGGTTGCCTAGATTGGTTCTCAATTAGAGGCAGCTGTTTATCGTTGTCTCTGATTGGGAACCATATTTAGGCAGCCATATTCCTTGGGTAATTCGTGGGTGATTGTCTATGTTTAGTTGCCTGTGTCAGCACTATTATTATAGCTTCATGTTTGTTTTGTTGTTTTTGTATAGTTTTTTTAGTGTTCTTCCTTCATTAAAGAAGATGTATTCTCATCACGCTGCATCTTGGTCTCATCGCTATAACGAACGTGACACAGAGTAAGGTGTTAACATGACTAATGCCATACTCGGCCTACTGTCAAATTATTAGTGTGTATGTAAACATACTCATTGCTTTCATTAGATGAATGAGGCTAAAGGACAATGGCTGACATTGTATAGCCGAGCGGCCAGAGCAGGCCGAGCGGCCAGGGATGGAGGTTGTTCCTGTGGCATGGCAGGAGGCCAGACTCTGACAGCTGACTAATGACTTTCACTGAGGGTGTCACGCACAGATTTATGTCCCCCTTGCCTGAGTCCACTCACAGTATCTTAAAGCAAGAGTTATTCGTCCAGCACACCTCCCCACCATTCGACAATATAACTCTTCTCCTCCACAACTGCCCCCCCCCCCCTAAAACCCTACCCCCCACCAACTGCCACGGATGGCCTGCATGGGCTTTTTCAGATTTGATTTGCATTGTGTCCCAGACCTGAGTCAACACTTGATGCTAAAAGAGATGCCTTTGAAGGGCTGTATTAGACGGGTAGGGAGGCAGATAGATCGAGGAAGAGAGAGAGAGAACCAGACGAGGGATAAGTGCAAAGATAGATCAAACACAACCATTTAAAAAACAAATCTCACAGCCTCCCTTTGCCGCAATGCTAGCCCATTGTTAATTGTCCAGAGGAGTCACAGAGCGTAGTCTGTGCACATTGTGGTGTTTGGCCGTCTCTAGCTTGTTGTGTAATTACTCAAGGCCCAGTTCATATGCCAAGGCTGTAATAAGTGATCTCATTTCCATGTGTTAATCTAGAATGGCATAGCAAACTGGCCTATGTGATACATCTGTAAATGTTTTCACAGAGTGATTATCAAGTGCATGGGGGATTGGGAGATATGAGCTCTGAGGCCTCTGATGGGAGAACTTGGAAGGGACGTTGGGGAGACACAGATTACAGCAAGCAGCCATCTCAATCATACCGCAGCTGGCTCATTGGAAAAGGTTTAATGTCGGCCTTTTTCAAGAAAGAGGAAGAATTCAACAATTAGGATATAATGCCCCACAAAGCATTAGCTGTGCTACTAATCAAATACTGGGGGGGATTTGTTACAAAGTTAGATCTATGAAATCCTGTGGCACTTGTAGCTGATCGCATATTGAGCCCTGGTTGGTGATCACATTATGAGCCATGATCGGAGGCGAAACAATCGGTCTTCTTCTGAAATAAATACATCTCATCTAACAACAAACCTGTCCTATGTATAAAACATGGTGTCTGCCTATTGAAAGAACACCAAGCTATTTGTTGAGAGTACAAAGCTCTGTGCTATCTACAAAATCTTGAACTTTCAATTACCTTCATAGTGCATTCTCATCAAAGCCCCAAGCCATGGTGTTTTTTTTAAAGGACGGTACAGTATCCCGAAGGATGCACCTTTGCGAATCATCATGCAGATTGACCTCATGATTGGCATCATGATTATTTTCAATTGACCTTAGATGAGCTTCGTCCTAAATATCTGCGTTAACAATGTCAATGTACTCTGCTGAAAGCCCCAAGTATACTGCAAACCAACCATGACATACTTAGCCTGTAGGTTATAGAAAACATTCTACTTTGATAGACCCCAATCAAAATACTGCACTGTTTACCTTCGTCAAAGTACATCTAATTTCTCCACCCCGTGTGTTTTCAAATGAACATCATCTTTAATTATTTTTCAGGAGTTCATGGCTGAATTTTTTTTGCCTGTTCAAGTATTGCTGCTGGTAGCAAAAGGTGAATCACTTATTGCCTTGTCGTTGTGGTAAACATGGTGAACAACCTCTAGCACTCACACAAAACCCCTGACATGTACACACCACACACACACTCACATAAACGGCACTGTATAAAGCCGATGACACATTATCAAAACCCTGCTGGTGGTTTAAAAACAAAAGCAACTCTTACAGTATCTGTCTAACTCCCCATTCTGCAGATGAGTGGGCTGGTTAGCCGGGGGGATGTTTGCAACAGGGTGTCAGCGTAGTGGGTGAAAAACCTTGCCTGTTTGGTTGTGACTGTGTGTGTGTGTGTGTGTGTGTGTGTGTGTGTGTGTGTGTGTGTGTGTGTGTGTGTGTGGGGGGGTTATGGAGCGTGACTCTTGTCCGTTAATATTTCAAGCCGTCCCACATTTGTGCTTGCCCAGAGTGGTCTCACCGGGGACTGGAGCCAGGTTCCGCTCCAACAGGCATGTCGTTTTTGTGGCACTGTCTGTCTGACACTCGCCTGGTAACTTTGAACAACAGTCTGCGTTTGTTACCACAGATGCCTTAGCATGGGCTCAGTACTGTTAGAGACTGGAATTAAGGCACTGCTAATTAGGCTGCACAGTTAAGTCTCCTCTTTTCTGTGTGCTCCATACTTAGGGACATATCTCAGTAACATAGTTCTTTATCTAACTGTAATGCATGATACGACTTGCTATTTACATTCATAACTGCTTATAGATCAATATAACATCCTTTATAAATGCATACGGTTGATAGCTAAATGCATTATTAGTTAAGTTATGGCTCATTTTAAGGCTTATAGATCATTTCTATAGAGATGGTCACATTACTGCTTTGTTGAATACGTGCCTCTGATTTGTCAGATTTTTCGAAAGGGTGTACAATATGAAAACTTCAAGAAGACACGTGACGCCATGCTATCTGGAATTGATCAAACTACAGGGGTTTGGATGGGTACAAGGGGAAGAATGTCTACTTTACCAGGCTGGTTAACAGCCCTTTAGCACCTCTTAGGATCATTTTACACCCCCTTTGCCAGCTTCATGTCCATACGTTAACTGCAAAGCCCTTTGTGATTTATTTCTGACATAAATGCCTATATATTCACATGTAGAGCAGTTTGGACGGATGGTTCTCATGGAAATTGTGCCACACATTCTTCCATACATAATCATGGACAACACGTGCAATATTCCTGCTGGCTTAGATTATATGTTATGTATATATTTACCATGGTTGACACCCATACTATGTATCAATCTGAAAGGGAGAGGGAGTTGAATACTGATGACAATAGACAGTGTTATAATGCAGTTTGTACCAGACTAATTTTGATTAACATCAAACTGGATAAGGCTTAACACGAGGTAAGTCCTTTGTTGAATGGCATCTTGAAGTTGTATGTAAGGGTGTGTATGTGAGGGGGTGTGTGTATGTGAGGGTGTGTGTACGTGAGGGTGTGTGTATGTGTACGTGAGGGTGTGTGTGTACGTGAGGGTGTGTGTGTACATGAGGGTGTGTGTGTATGTAAGGGTGTGTGTATGTCAAGGTGTCTGTGTATGTCAGGGTGTGTGTGTATGTCAGGGTGTCTGTGTATGTCAGGCTGTCTGTGTATGTGAGGGTGTGTGTATATGTGAGGGTGTGTGTATATGTATGTGAGGGTGTGTGTGTATGTGAGGGTGTCTGTGTATGTGAGGGTGTATGTGGGAGTGTGTGTATGTGAGGGTGTGTGTGTATGTGGGAGTGTGTGTATGTGAGGGTGTGTGTGTATGTCAGGGTGTCTGTATGTCAGGATGGGTGTGTATGTAAGGGTGTGTGTGTATGTCAGGCTGTCTGTATGCCAGGGTGTGTGTGTATGTGAGGGTGTCTGTGTATGTCAGGGTGTGTGTGTATATGAGGGTGTCTGTGTATGTCAGGGTGTCTGTGTATGTCAGGGTATGTGTGTATGTCAGGGTGTGTGTGTATGTCGGGGTGTGTGTGCATGTCAGTGTGTGGGTGTATGTCAGGGTGTGTGTGTATGTGAGGGTGTGTGTGTATGTGAGGGTGTGTGTATGTGTGTGTTTGTAAGAGATCTTTGCTCCTCGAGTAATTACAATATGTTTCATACACATCTGGCGAGTTTGCTGGAAATAACCACATTTAAATAATTGTGTTCAAGAAATTCCTCTTAATTTGGGAAATGTATTTATATTGATGATATTTTACTGAAGAGCATAAGCAAAATGTGTGTAGTAGAATGTGGGAAACAAACCATCCTATTGTGTGCTTGGTGGGAAACAAAATTCATAATTAGACGCTACTGTAAGGCAAAACATTGCAATAACTTTCTATGAAGATGTTATTAATTATTTAGTGTTTGGAGTGCACAATGTTCAGGTTTGTTCTGGTACAAGTAAATAAATAATTGAAACAAAAACGCAAATTAAACTCCAGGCTCCATCTTCAAAGTAATGGATACAATGGGATTAATGTGGGAGAAATCCTAAATCAGAGAAACAGTAGCTACACTGAACAAGAATATAAACGCAACATGTAAAGTGTTGGTCGCATGTTTCATGAGCTGAAATAAAAATTCCCCGAAATTTCCCATATGCACAAAAAACATATTTCTCTCAAATGTTGTGCAAAATTAGTTTACATCCCTGTTAGTCAGCATTTCTTCTTTGCCAAGATAATCCATCCACCTGACAAGTGTGGCATATCAAGAAGCTGAACATCATGATCGTTACACAGGTGCACCTTGTGCTGGGCACAAAAGCCACTTTAAAATGTGCAGTTTTGTCACACAACACAATGCCACAGGTGTCTCAAGCTTTGAGGGAGCATGCACTGGCTCCCCAGTACATTAAGGCCGAATGTAATTATTTAAATTGACTTATTTCCTTATATGAACTGTAAAATATTTGAAATTGTTGCATGTTTTAATTTATATTTCATATTTATATATTTTTGTTCAGTATAATTTATGATCAAACATCTGAGATGTTTTCTAGGCTTGAGACAACCTTTAAATGTTATTGTTATAATGCAGGTGTGCATACACTTGTAATCATTTTTACCACATTACCATATGTTGTCATTTGGTAATGTTTAAAAACTCAAATGAAAGGAAACCTGCATTTACAACAGACTAAGTTAGGTGAACCGAGGTAGCCTCAAAGTAAAGATTTGGGCCAGCTAGGCCCTTCTCCCTCTGTTGACTGTGTCCTTTGCTCACAGTCTAGGTTGAGTGTCCTAAGGCTCTGACAGAGGGAATCTGTCTGTGATGTCTCCTGTAATTAGTGCTGACTCTTCCTGACTGGACCCTGGGTCTCATGAGTAACCATGCAGCCAGAGAATGTCTGGGACGACCTTGAGTCCAAAGCTGGACACCGTTATCACAATTGATTTGTCAACGGCGCACAACACGTCAACTCCAGACGTCTTAGATGCCCCAGAGATTTCAAAGTGTATATCCCAAGAGACTTTCCGTCTTCTCTTGCTGTCCGTCAGAGTTTTCAGAGTCACATTGCATAACATGTAAGTTAAGTTATTCATGTGATGTCGGAAATGTTTGGCAATTTACTGCTCATACCACCGGGACTTAGGTGATGTGAAGTAATCTAAGTGTGTGTTACGTACGCCTCATGGCAGGGAGAGAACGCAACACCCTGCTATAACTCAACTCCTCGTGGAATGAAAAAGGTATGTGATCGTAGGTGCGGGGGAAGGACGATGGAGGCAGAGAGAATGACCGTATACAGGGAATGTGTTATTCCTACACAATATTGTGGGGAAAAGGGGCTGGACGGAACCAAAGCAAAGAAAGTAAAAGTTAGAGTCCCCTCTCCTACCTTACCTGCCTACCCACTACGTAGCTAATCTTTTAGCACCTCCTGGCACGCTAACCAAAATACAGGGGGTGGTCCACCCAGGTCTTACCTAGTGTGCATAGACAGAGTAAATACTACGGGTTATGTATGTCCGCAGGCCTCTTGCCTAAACACTCCCAAGGTGCGTTCTCCTTCCCCCCGGGAACAAGTAAAACAGAATAAATACTAACTTAAAGTGAACAATTTCAATAATCAAAAACACCAAGTCCTATTGGCACACACATACCTCAGCAGTGGAAGCTACAAAATGCTTTCAACAAAACTTTCACGGACTAACAACCAACACAGGACATCAAAGAAGCTCCCTCCTCCTAACAAAGGAACACTGGCTTTTATCCAGCTGGAGAAGGATTTGGTAATTGAAGACAGCTGTTTCCCCTGACAAGAGGGAGGGTTCAGAGCTCCAATCATCGATGGGGCCGACCAATCAGCAGCTGGAATCCAGAATTCCATTTCCTGAAATACACACACACATACAAACCCACAACAACACAGAAACTGGGGAACGTAACAGGGTGATAATGGATGCATGACACAATGACAAGCAGGAAGTGTGGTTGAGGAGTTTGACTCGTATTGGACTACGGAAGGTACGAAATCCAAGACACTAGTGCACCACACAAATTCACTAAGACCTATGACTGTGTTGTGACTGACTAGCGTCCTGTCCACATGGTTGACTTGTACATCAAGCTGCTGTATGCTACAAAAACAGCAGCTAGGTTCTTTCCCAATTGGCCGTTCTGGCTCGGACAAGGCTTACTTACAGGTAACTGCCAAAATAAAAGAAACACCAACATAAAGTGCCTTAATAGGGCCAACACGAGCCACCAGAACCGCTTCAATCCACCTTCGCATAGATTCTACAAGTTTCTGGAACTCTGTTGGAGGGATGCAACCCCATTGTTCCACAAGAAATTCCATCACTTGGTGTTTTGGTGATGGAGGTGGAAAACACTACCTCACACACACACTTTAAACCCCTATGCTTCTTTGAGACCCCTCTTTCAAAGTCACTGAGATGATGAGATCTCTTCTTTGTGCCATGGTAGACAAAATAATTGGCAGCTGGGCATTTTTTTGTACACATGACCTTAAGCATGGTGGGATGTTAATTGCTCAAATTAACTCAGGAACCACATCGATGTGGAAGGACCTGCTTTCAATACACTTTGTATCCCTCATTTGCTCAAGTGTTTCCTCTATTTTGGCAGTTACAATAACTGTGCGCTGGATTGTAGAAGTGCTACTCCCCACTTTGATTCCTACTTCAATCTGAAGTTACAGTACATGTTCAAGCATCTCAGCAAGACATTGGCCGGCCAAAGACACCCTTCAGTGGGAATCATTGATCAAGTGGATGAGAGGCACTGATCCTAATGTCTGCCCTGTGGGGGGTTACCAAGCCTCTGCTGGATCATCCAGAAGGTACCGTCTTTTCCTTTCACCCACCCCTAGGTTAAATAACAATGGGCTGTCAGATGGCGTTCTATTAGATTTTTTAGGACGTTCATGATATCAAAATCATAGTTCTAACCATGTTTTGAGGCTCAATAGTATTTGTTTACATTTACTTTGTTTACAAATATTGGAGTAAAACACGCTTATTTTTTTTAAAGGTAAACCAAGTTCAAAAGGCATAAGTAATATTCTTCACGAATCAATGGGTACATATCATGAATGTACAAGTCCACAAATGGATGCAGCAACTGCAGACACTTTGATTGTGAAGATGGAGAAGACTTCTTGGATCGAGCATAGTTTATGCTCTTCTAGCTGCTTCGTGCACTTTGCTGTAGCTATAGCCTTAATCCAACAATTCCTCATATGTCCTGTGAATATTTACCAAACTAATTTGCCGCTAAAGTACAGTTGATCAGTGTAGAAATGTTGTAGACTGTCAAAATAACCTCTGCCAGGCTGAGATAACAAAACAAATATGAGGGAATTTAATTCCATTAAGGGTAGAGATAAGGCATACAAATGGCCCAGGGGCCCAAAGATCTTTGTGGACTGTTCAAATGTTCTTTTTCCCTCTCACCTGAAAGCAAAATGCTGCTTAGTGACGGGGAACTAAATTGTTTTACATTTAGGCAAGATAATGCTAAAAGAAAAAAGAGGTTTGGGCATCATCGAATAGCATAACATCTTTAGATTCTGCGTCACATTGCAATGTGTGGGAATATGATACAACAGCCAACAACAGTTTGATGTAGCTAATTACATATTCCAGACGTAGACTTTTATTGAATCCATTTTATATATGATTGATGAACATATGTTTCCTACAGATAAGCCAATTTCATGCCTCCTCAGTGTCCATATTGTAAAATAACATTTACATTTGAGTTAATGATGCTTAAGGAACACAGTTTAGATTAGTATCGACTACTTAGATAATTGTTGGATACTGAGAATACTTTAATTAAGTTATTACATCAAGATGAATCAAATGAAAATGTAAAAAAGAATACAAATCCCAAATAAAGTTCTGCTCGTTTTTATTTTGACATAAGGAGATGTTGAGTTGCAGTCATGCAAAGTATTAGGCTCTACATACCTGTTGTGCGCTTGTGACCGACCCGGGTTCAAACCAGTGTCTTCTGCGAACCACAAGACTGTGGTAGCCCACTGAGGTAAAGCCTAGGCAATGCCCTGGGAAGCCAACACAAGTCTTCCGGCCTTTAAGCAAGGTTACCCAGCCAGTAGGTTATCCTTTTTTACACTATGCTGACATACACTTACACTCAAATTATTGTCAAACCAGAGGTTAAAAATATAAAGCAAGAAATAAAAAAAACTGGGTAACACTTTACTTGACACCCAGCGTCATAACAAGTTATGACATGGTAATAACAGCTGATAACTCGTCTTAACCGGTTATAATATGGTCATAACACTGTCAGGACCCATATTTAGACCTGTTGTGACATATATTGCATTATTTTATGGCTGGTTATGACACCTGTATAAGAGTGTAAAACCCCACAAAACCTACCACACAAGGAAAAACATTACATTACACCATAGCCTACCTGTCAACAGCATGTTTGTGTTATATCATTGGTAATCATTTTAAATGATCATTGTAATTGCGCACACATTGATGTCAGACTTGCATCTATCCCAATACTGTTGCTGATTACTGGGATGAATGCAGGAGCAGATTTGAGGAGCAGGACAAGACACCTCTTTTTGACTGATGACTGATATGAGGGCATGTACGTGATCGGCCTATCTGGCTTATATGATTATCATGGTCATAATACTTCTTGACAGTGCCATAAAGTGATTTTTCTACAAGATATTATAAATATGATGAACAAAACATGACTGTTAAGAATTTATTACAACAACAAGAAACAATTTAACTTGGGTTTTGTGGTTATGTAGGTGTCTATATATGCATCAAGAGGTGAAAATATATAGGTCATGACAGTGTTATGACCACACGACAGGTTAAGACGAGCTATGTCAGCTGTTATGGCATGGTTATAATGTGTTATGACACTGGGTGTCAGGTAAATTATTACCAAAAACTGTGATGATACCAGCTATCAATCTTCTCTAATATCATGCACACCACAGAGGAGACAGGGAAAGAGGAACCACCCACATAACAACACAGGGTTAATATAAAGCAGAGTTTATTTGCTGTCTTCATTGATTTCCCGGTCTTCTCTCACGTGTAATGTCTGTTGATCTAAAGGTCAAGTCTGAAAAAGATGAAAGAGCACTGAGAACACTTTTCCTTCCTTGGTCAGGGCTAGATGTCAGCGCTTGAGTCGGTGGATTATTGATTAGGCGCAAATAGAACAGGAACACAAGGACTTCATATTTTGGCTGATTCCATTGCGAGGAATCAACATTTCAAGCACATTAGCAGCTTCACAAAAGGCCGTAGAAAACCAGTGTAATTTACATATGATTACATGACACTCTGAAAGTTTTCGTCTTTGACATAAGCAGCTGGTTGCTCACTCAACTATTTCCCGAATCCCTCATGTCGTTCCAGGTGTTATTTCATGCATAGTGAAATCATGTTGTGGCTTTGGTGTCTTTTAATTTTGAGGCTTATAGAGCAATTTTTGGTTTACAAGCAAGCGTCACGTTCGAGTGATGTGCAATCATCCCGGAACCAAAAAACCCTGCAGCGGGATAGATAACGCTAAAGTCGACACCTTGACAAATTTAACAGTGAGTGTGTGATGACCACGGACTGACTGATGGCTATAGCTACAGTATGTTTAGCAAGCGTACTATTGTCCTGGGTTTATGTAGCTCTATTTGTGATATTTTACCTTGCCTCGCTGGCTTGCAAGCTTGCTAGGTAATCAAACCTCTGATGGAGTCTGTCACGTTGTAGATGATAACCATCTGACTACCTGTTTGTTAACTGGCATGAGCTGCATTTGAAGTTGCAAGTGATCGTATCCACTGCTAGGCAAACAGAGGTTTCTGATGACAAACTGCGGAGACACATTTTCATAACGAGCACAGGAAATGGGTCTATAGCACTTTTCAATATGTGTCATTGGACTTATTTTCGGAGAAAATGTATTTTAGTTTTTTCCAAAAGCACTCTGAAGATACAACTCTGAATGGAAAGTAGAACACCTTCAAAGGGGGACATACACAAAGTTAAGGTCCACTTAACAAGAAGAGGTAAATGTTGTTCAGATTCAGTACACAGGCGTACTTCAACCCCTGAACTGGCTTTCAAGGACAGAAATCTAATGAGTTGTGTTCATCTTTCATCATCTTTTCCGAGCCACACCACTCTTGATGCAAACAAATCAAATCAAACCTAATTTGTCACATGCATTACACAACACGTGTAATGTAGACCTTACAGTGAAATGCTTACTTACAAGCCCTTAACCAACAGTGCATTTCAAGAAGAGTTAAGAAAATATTTAACAAATAAACTAAAGTAAAAAATAATTAAAAGTAACACAATAACATGACAATAACGATGCCATATACAGGGGGTACCGGTACCGAGTCAGTGTGCGGGGGTACAGGTTAGTGGTAATTTGTACATGTAGGTAGGGGTGAAGTGACTGTGCATAGATAATAAACAGTGAATAGCAGCAGTGTACAAAACAAATGGGGGGGGTCAATGTAACAGTCCGGTGGCCATTTTATTAATTGTTCAGCAGTCTTCTGGAAGGTGGAAGCTGTTAAGGAACCTTTTGGTCCTAGACTTTTTGAGGATCTGGGGACCCATGACAGATCTTTTCAGTCTACTGAGGGGGAAAAGGTTTTGTCATGCCCTCTACACATATGTCTTGGTGTGTTTGGACCATGATAGATCATTGGTGATGTGGACACCAAGGAACTTGAAACTTTCAACCCATTCCACTACAGCCCAGTTGATGTTAATGGGGGCCTGTTCAGGCCGTCTTTTCCTGTAGTCCACGATCAGCTCCTTTGTCTTTCTCACATTGAGGGATAGGTTGTTATTCTGGCACCACACGGCCAGGTCTCTGACCTCTTCCCTATAGGCTGTCTCGTTGTTGCCTGTGATCAGGCCTACCACTGTTGTGTCGTCAGTAAACTTAATGATGGTGTTGGAGTAGTGTTTGGCCATGCTGTCGTGGGTGAACAGGGAGTACAGGAGGGGACTAAGTACACAACCTTGAGGGGCCCCGGTGTTGAGGATCAGAGTGGCAGATGCCTACCCTTACCACCCGTCCAGGATCCAGTTGCAGAGGGAGGTGTTAGCCCCAGGGTCCTTAGCTTAGTGATGAGCTGCGTGGGCACTATGGTGTTGAACACTGTGCTGTAGTCAATGAACAGCATTCTCACATAGGTGTTCCTTTTGTCCAGGTGGGAAAGGGCAGTGTGGAGTGCGATTGCGTCATCTATGGATCTGTTGGGGCGGTATGCGAATTGGAGTGGGTCTAGGGTATCCGGGAGGATACTGTCGATGTTAGCCATGACCAGCCTTTCAAAGCACTTCATGGCTACCGATGTGAGTGCTACTGGGTGGTAATCATTCAGGCAGGTTGCCTTTGCTTCCTTGGCACAGGGACTACGGTGGTCTGCTTGAAACATGTAGGTATTACAGACTCAGTAAGGGAGAGGTTGAAAATGTCAGTGAAGACACTTGCCAGTTGGTCCGCGCATGCTCGGAGTACACATCCTGATAATCCATCTGGCCCCGCGGCTTTGTGAATGTTGACCTGTTTAAAGGTCTTGCTCACATTGGCTACCGAGAGCGTTATCACACAGTCATCCAGAACAGCTGGTGCTTTTGTGCATGCTTCAGTGTTGTTTGCCTCAAAGCAAGCATAAAAGGCATTTTGCTCATCTGGGAAACTCGCGTCACTGGGCAGCTCATGTCTGGATTTCCTTTTGTTAGTCTGCAATAGTTTTCAAGCCCTGCCACATCCGACGAGCTTCAGAGCCGGTGTAGTAGGATTCAATCTTAATCCTGTAATGACGCTTTGCTTGTTTGATGGTTCGTCTGAGGGCATAGTGGGATTTCTTATAGGTGTCCGGATTAGTGTCCCACTCCTTGAAAGCAGTAGTTCTAGCCTTTAGCTCAAAGCCGATAACTAGCACTAAGAGCGCTCTTAGTGCCAGCATCGGTCTGTGGTCGTAAATAGATGGCTACGAATAATATAGATGAGAACTCTCTTGGTAGATAGTGTGGTCTACAGCTTATCATGAGGTACTCTACCTCAGGCAAGCAATACCTCGAGACTTCTTTAATATTAGACATCGCGCACCAGCTGTTATTGACAAAAAGACACACCCCACCCCTTGTCTTACCAGACATAGCTTCTCTGTTCTGTGCATTAAAAATCACTCCAGCTCTATATTGTCCGTGTCATCGTTCAGCCACGACTCGGTGAAACATAGGATATTACAGTTCATAATGTCCTGTTGGTAGGATAATCATAAATCATCCATTTTATTTTCCAATGATTGCATGTTAGCAAGTAGAATAAATGGCAATGGGAGTTTACTCGCTCGCCTACGGATTCTCAAAAGCAGCCTGATCTGCTTCCTCTTTTTCTCCGTCTTTTCTTCACGCAAATGACGTGGATCTGAGCCTGTTCCCGGGAGAGCAGTATATCTTTCTCATCTGACTCGTTAAAGGAAAAATGTTCTTCCAGTCCGTGGTGAGTAATCCCAGTTCTGATGTCCAGAAGTTCTTTTCGGTCATAATAAATGGTAGCATTAACATTATGTACAAAATATGTTTAAAAAAAAGTTACAAACAATGCAAAAAAAAAATAACAAAATAGTACAATTGATTACGGGCATGTACAATGCAATTGTTGTAATGCCATATGTTATACTACTTGCTGTTATACTACCTGCTGCTACTAGCTACATTGGGTGAATTGTTCTAACAAAAGAAAAATAACTACAGGGCCTACACTGTATTTAGACAGATTATGACACAGGTTGACATGACAGGTTCATTATTCATTAGCCCATTATTCATTAACCCCCTTGGTGTTTTTCCTATTTTGGTGCATTACAACATGTAACTGAAATAGATTTTTATTTTGCTTTCATGTAATGAACATAGTACATAAAAAAGTCAAAATTGGTGAAGTGAAATAGAAAAAAACATGTTTAGAAAAAATTGTCAAACACAATCTCTTTACTCTGAGCAATTGTATTAGTATAGAAACATCTCATTTTCATTTTTTATATATACAATATAGCTCAGTATTTTTATAAATTATTTTCTACAGTCATTATTTGTCACGCCCTGATCTTAGCGATCCTTATTATTCTCTATGTTTGGTTAGGTCGCGGTGTGACTCTGGTGGCAAATTCTATGTCTTCTGTTTCTTTGTTTATGGCCGAGTGTGGTTCCCAATCAGAGGCAGCTGTCTATCGTTGTCTCTGATTGGAGATCAGGCAGCCCTTTTTCTCACCATTAGGTTGTGGGATCTTGTTTTCTGTTTAGTTTCTGTAGCCTGACAGAACTGTGCGCTTTCGTTTTTTGACTTTGTTATTTTGTTTGGTGTCATCAATAAAGTTACAATGTACGCCTACCACGCTGTGCCTTGGTCTCCTTCTACCAATGAGAGCCGTAACATTATTGTTCATCTTCATCAAGGGTGTCAATAATTTCGGACCCCACTGTACATGACAATGTGTGATATGCAGTTGTAAAATATACATTACACGTGGCACCATAGCAAATGCACTTCTGAGTTCCTACGTGTGTTGAGTCTCCAATTAACATTCATCATGCTGCATATGGACAAACCCCGTGTCTGAATTGAGTCTTGTTTTTTGATGCATCTCCAAACCTCCCTTAGAAGGGTGTCTGGTAAACTGTATAGAGAGTGCTGCTACACTTGCATAATTTACTGTCATAGAGAAATATAGCAGTGCAGTTGTATGATATATTTTCATATTGGAAAAATGAGAGCCATGCTTTAAAAGGAGACAATTAAATGTCACTGCTTTGTCCACTTGATCTTATCACATGTCCTTCAGACATCATTCTCACACTCTCACAAAGAATGACAGCAATATATACCATATGCAGTCGATAAAACATAGTTGTTTGGGAAGTTGTCTGTTAAATAGCTCTGATAATATTTGGTTCTAGTGTTGTTACATAATCAATGGTAGGACAAGTTCAGCGGATACTTATTTTAGGATTCATGAATATTTAATCTTAATATAACACCATGCACTGTGGGGAACACAATCTGAGAAATGGATTTTAGAATCTTGACTGTAACACACCCTAATGCCTCCAACGTTCATAAAATATCATCTTAAATGAGCTATGTTTGGCTATTATCTGTACAATTCTTAGCTATGTACCCTATAGTGCAGATATAGGCCTAGGTTGTCCACAGCTTATATTTCATATCTGACTGATACAGGTATTAATAAAGTCTGACTGATACAGGTATTAATAAATTCTGACTGATACAGGTATTGAAAAAGTCTGACTGATACAGGTGTTAATAAAGTCTGACTGATACAGGTATTAATAAAGTCTGATACAGGTATTAATAAAGTCTGACTGATACAGGTATTAATAAAGTCTGTCTGATACAGGTATTAAAAAAGTCTGACTGACACAGGTATTAATAATGTCTGACTGATACAGGTATTAATAAAGTCTGACTGATACAGGTATTAATAAAGTCTGACTGATACAGGTATTAATAAAGTCTGACTGATACAGGTATTAATAAAGTCTGACTGATACAGGTATTAATAAAGTCTGACTGATACAGGTATTAATAAAGTCTGACTGATACAGGTATTAATAAAGTCTGACTGATACAGGTATTAATAAAGTCTGACTGATACAGGTATTAATAAAGTCTGACTGATACAGGTATTAAAAAAGTCTGACTGATACAGGTATTAATAAAGTCTGACTGATACATGTATTAAAAAAGTCTGACTGATACAGGTATTAATAAAGTCTGACTGATACAGGTATTAAAAAAGTCTGACTGATACAGGTATTAATAAAGTCTGACTGATACAGGTATTAATAAAGTCTGACTGATACAGGTATTAATAAAGTCTGACTGATACAGGTATTAATAAAGTCTGACTGATACAGGTATTAATAAAGTCTGACTGATACAGGTATTAATAAAGTCTGACTGATACAGGTATTAATAAAGTCTGACTGATACAGGTATTAATAAAGTCTGACTGATACAGGTATTAATAAAGTCTGACTGATACAGGTATTAATAAAGTCTGACTGATACAGGTATTAATAAAGTCTGACTGATACAGGTATTAATAAAGTCTGACTGATACAGGTATTAATAAAGTCTGACTGATACAGGTATTAATAAAGTCTGACTGATACAGGTATTAATAAAAGTCTGACTGATACAGGTATTAATAAAGTCTGACTGATACAGGTATTAATAAAGTCTGACTGATACAGGTATTAATAAAGTCTGACTGATACAGGTATTAATAAAGTCTGACTGATACAGGTATTAATAAAGTCTGACTGATACAGGTATTAATAAAGTCTGACTGATACAGGTATTAATAAAGTCTGACTGATACAGGTATTAATAAAGTCTGACTGATACAGGTATTAATAAAGTCTGACTGATACAGGTATTAATAAAGTCTGACTGATACAGGTATTAATAAAGTCTGACTGATACAGGTATTAATAAAGTCTGACTGATACAGGTATTAATAAAGTCTGACTGATACAGGTATTAATAAAGTCTGACTGATACAGGTATTAATAAAGTCTGACTGATACAGGTATTAATAAAGCTGTTAATAAAATCATATGCTAAAAAGTTTCAGCTGTCAAACTGTTTGACATTGATGTGGGTGGCTCTAACCCTGCCCGAGGTTAACCAATGGATCTTGTTCTCCTGTTAGGTCTGATATTGTCCATTTTCAAAAGAATACCCCCGCGGGATTGCAAATGTCACAGAATGTCAGGCCAATCGTACTGTTCTCAAAGCCAAATGTTAGTTCATGTATTATGCCGGTTCCCTTTCTGCCGCACCAGGTGCTCCATGATTGGATAATGAGTTTAAGATGCCTAGATCTTCACCCCGGTCATATGTCGACATAGTGCACTGGGATTGCACGTGTTACAGGGGGCTACAGGGGAAATGGGATTGTTTTCAGTATTACTGTACTTGATGGGGCCTGTATTTGCAATAAAGATTTAGGTACAGTATGGATTATTGCGGGAACTTATTTGTATAATGTGTTGAAAAGAAAAACAAAAGTGGACTGTATCTTAGTGGCATCATTCCAGAATAACTATAGTGGAATAAGCATGTGTATTTATCTCATAGATTAGACAGGCCTAATTAGTAGCAGTTAGATCAGAAGCCGTAGGTACTGCATGTTTCTGTAGGTCAGGAGGCTATGTGCTCTGGAAAAGACTACGGTTATATAGATCCTTGGGACCTCCTGGTACATTTGAAGGTCTTTCTCTCTCAAATGGAAAGCATGTTAACGGCCATCCCATTGTACATGCACAATTATCCTCTTATGATGTGCATTCTCACACTGTGGACTAAATGAGACCAGTATGGTCAAATGGAGTGAGACCTGCCCGATACACCCTGGGTGACACTCAACAGCTGTAGCCATGCTGACACGGTGACACGATCTGCATCTGATCCATAATAACCGTAAATCTAACGACACCACTGTGGCCGTTTGGCATCGCTGGTACAAGGGCAATATTACCTACTGATCATCGCCCAAGCATTCAACAACTCTGAAATGAAAAGAGAACAACCGCGCTGCTGAGATGACTTGAGTCGAGATAGTATTTCAAAACAGAAAGTACAGACTTTTCTGACTGAAAATTGAAAATATTTTACTGTAGAGCCTAATCGACACATTTAATCGAGATTGCAAATAAAAGCATTACAAAGGAAACGTTATTGGATCAACATTGAATCTGTACTGGTACAGATTGTATTTGTCACATGCGCCGAATACAACAGACCTTACAGTGAAATGTTTACTTACAAGCCCTTAACCAACAACGCAGTTTTATGAAAATACCCCCCACCCCCCAAAAAATCAATAAAATATAAGTACATAGCTCCGCTATTGTTATTTACTTATATCTTATAGATTTTTTGGGGGGTGGGGGGTATTTTCATAAAACTGCGTTGTTGGTTAAGGGCTTGTAAGTAAACATTTCACTGTAAGGTCTGTTGTATTCGGCGCATGTCACAAATACAATTTGATTTGATTTTGATTTGATTATATCTGTGCACATTTGTACTCTCTTGATGTAGTATGTCATAACTTGATGTAGTATGTAGTAACTTGTGTAGGATGTCATAACTTGTGTAGTATGTAATAATAGGTGGTTTGATGGTTCATTGCAGTCCAACGTTCCTCTTTTTGGGGTTTTCTTCTTTTACTGGTAGTAGATAGATTCCACCCACCTGGTATCCCGGGCCTCAATCAGTCCGTGATTGGAGCGAAATAATGACAATCTGCAGTATTTTTTACCTTGAGGTCCGGAGAACCAGCGCTGTAGGCCTACATAATGAAAACATGATCTTGAGTTATACTGACAATCAGAGAGCTGCATTTCTCCCCATAAAGCAAAAGTATTTACCTATGTTGGTCCTTCTCCACCATTTTTATGGATCATGATACCTCATCATACATGTCAAACTCACCCCTTGCTCTGACCTGAGGCTTTCCTGATGAAGAAAAGCTGGCGATAATGATCATAATTATGTCTGATGCTGACAGCAATTCACCAATCGTGAAATAAAGACACTATTAGTCACTAATGGAGAGCACTACGCAATATAGATTCATAGTAAAGGGACATTAATTCTGCAAGGGGCAGGTGGGAAGAGTGGAATTAGGTAGTAACATTAAATCACCCATCTAGGTTGGCGGAGAGAGACAGACAATAGGAGTTCTCATTGGCGTGGTGGTGGGGGAGACCACCTGAGTTGTAAGAGCATTGTTGAGATATCTTTCCATATGGTTCAATAATGCTGTATGATAATATTGCAATTTTGAGATGTTAGAGGAATTACAAAGCAATACCTTTTGGCCAGATTAAATACCCATAACATGTATCTGCTTGATTGCGATATAATATGATTGTAATTCTAAACAAAATGGTATATTGTTAGGATGCATACATCTCCAGGTATGTTATTAAAAGTTTAGTACTTACACATTTCTCAAATTTCTGAATTCTCTGAGAAAGGTTCCATCACAAAATCAGGGACAGATTGTAACCAAGAAAAGCCACAATCAGACGAGACTTGGAGCAGGGAGCAATCACAGCGCTACAATTTAACCAACAATCAATTTAAATCCGACGAGATTAGGCGCAGGGCGCAATCACAGCGATAGAATTTAACCAACGATCAATTTAACCGACACGATCAGTCCAATTGCACGTTATCCAAGGGCATGCTAGCAACACGGGAAGATGCCTGCCAACAGCAAGGGGATGTAATTCTGTGGTCTGCTATTGATAAGCCAGTTCCCTCTTGGGTATAGTTAGAATGGGGCTTACTTGAGCTTTAGCTGTAAGCCACCTTCAGTGTGCATGTGAGTGATGGAGGGAATGATTTATCTGGCGAACACCTGGAGATGTAAGTGATGGAGTGAGGTATTCTGTATTTACTGTGGCTGACAGGTTGTTATGTATTTACCAATTGGCTGGCTATCACCCAGGGGGACTGTTAGGGAAGGCTGTGGAGAAGGCTGGCGGTGGCCTGGGCGAGGAGTCGAGTAGGAGACCCAATCAAAATAGCACCTCCTGCTTTTGGAATGTTGTTTACTATCTCAATGTGTTTATTGGAGAGGGAATAGGGTTATCTGACCTTATAACGGTTGGATTGGACCTCCGGCTTCGACAAAATAACAGTAGAGAAAAACAGAGGGAGTTAGGTTACACCTAAATGGATGGAAATAAGAGGAGAACATTTCAAAAAATAGACTCCAGTATACTCTAGCCTCTCTCTCTCAAGTTTTATCTCAACAACAGGAGTTCATTTTAAACCACACTCTTTCCTCCATATTTTATTTTTTTGAGAGCACATTGAAGCAATTTCTTGCAATGGAACCCATCTCTTGTAACCGGCATTGCATTACAGTACAGACTAAGTGTAGTGTGTTATTCCTTTTGCGGATATTGGCTGGTGAAATAGTTGCTGATGATAGGGTGTTCTGAATTATGTGAATCTAATCACTGCTCTCCTGACATGAATTACACCAATCCAGGAGATGTATTGGCTTTTGTAGACTGGTATGATTGCCCAAAGGTTTTATTTAGTGAAATGTTTGGTCCAGTGATTTATGAACTAAAAAAGTATTGAATACTCTTCTGATAAATAGGATAACAATTTAGAGAGAGGTATTACTGCATAGCGTGAGATGTATTTGGGGGGGGGGGGGGGTGTTTGACAGAGGTAAAGGCTGGGAAAGCATTACAAGAAGAGGGAGAATGATTACACAGCATGTAATGTGATGTGCATAAGGTTGGTGTCCAGCGACATTAAAGGGACACCACAGTATTCGTCAATGTCTGGTTGTGGACCAATTACATAAACATTGTTGAAACCATACAAACACTGAACTGATTAATGTTATCCTTTGATGTTGCTCTAACAAGGTCCCTCTCCCTCAATCCATCAAAATAAAAACAAATGTTAGGGCCACTGTGTTGACATGGAATAGAAGCTGGATACTGCACTTTTAAATTACGCCCAAAGACTAATAATAATTGTCTTCAGTTAAAAGATCACTAAATTATATAACTGTCTCCATGGACTCAATCCGTGGGAGACCTGAGCGAGTCAGTTATCACTCAGAAAATACTCTTCAAGCAATAAGAACCCTACTCCAGTCAATGTGACTCACTATTATGGCAGACGACACCACAGAATCAGATCAGAGGTGAACATAGCCAGACCATTTTGGACCCTCAGGGACAGTGTCATTTCAAGGCCCCAGTTACATCACAAACACACTAGATTTCTGCCACATCAGAAGGGAATTCAAACGGTGGAGCATCAGCTGACCCTGAGTTTCAAGGGGGAATATATGAGTATCAGCAGAACACTGTGGGAGGATAGAAAGACAAAAGCACAGCTTGGCTCGCTACAAGATAGTCTCATCCTCAGTCCTCACCCCTCAGGCCTCTTGCTAAATTACATTTGGCAAAGACAAGCACAGAGCAAGCCCTTCAAGGCCTTTTGTTTTGATATGTAACATAAACATGGGTTAAAAGTAAACTGAGCGAACGGGCGACCTCAGCCCACATTACGCTAATGACGAGTGTGGAGGGCCCACTCTCCAAGCCCAGCGACTTTGCACTTTTTACCATGCAGTTAATTAGAATGAGATTCACCCGGCTTATCCTTCAACCTCTCCTGCCAGGGGGTGTATGAGGGAGGGTGGGTGGAGGGTATTGGAGTAGGCCCGGGTAGGAAACTGCTTAGCATGCAGTGTCCTCACACATCACTCACCCCACTGGTCTGTGAAGCAGAGATGAAAGACATAGATTCTTCAGATTAGGTGGTCACAAGTTGTTGCTTATTAGTGGACTGTGTGGGTGAGGAATTTGCATGGATTGCTGGTTAACCCCAGGAACACTTTACAGAAGGGGTTTATAATTCACGCATTTACATGGACATACTGTACATAGACAATGCTGGAGTGATGGGCTGAAATATTTAGTTCCAAAGTAGGTCACACATTACATTTTCAGATATTAAACATTTCTAATTTTGACAGAAAGTAATTTCATTTCAAGCTAAAGCTAGCTAGCATTAGCTGGAAGGCTCCCTAGATAAAGTTAGGTGGCGTGATGTGTGTGATCTTACATGTCGTTTACCTAGCTAGGTTCATTGTTTACCTAGGTAACTAGCTACATGTCTTAAGCTAAAGTGTACAATACTCATTGAATATTGCCGGTATCAGTAAACGTCGGCAAAAAAGCATAATGAAATTGTTGCCTGCAGAGCTGGTTAGGCTGTTTTCATGTTATATAGAGGTAAAAAAAATAATCGGCCAGAGGGTCAAGTGTGCGCTCTGAATGCATGGAGATGGGTGGAGCTAAAGCTTAAGAGGGTGTGAACGTGTTTTTATTTATTTAACCTTCATTTAACTAGGCAAGTCAGTTAAAAACAGTGGGTTAACTGCCTTGTTCAGGGGCAGAATGACAGATTTTTTCTTTTTGGATTCAATCTAGCAACCTTTTGGTTATTGGCCCAACGCCCTAACCACTAGGCTACCTGCCACACCTGAACGATGCTGAATGGGTGTAGACAAAGAAGAGCTCTCTCACCGAAACACTAAAATGCCCTTTTCTCAGTTGCAAGTGTATCAACATTCAAAGCAGAGTTACGTTCCCATTTTTCCTCAACAAATGCACTGTATGATATACCGTTTTGTAAGTCTGAGTCTCTACTTTTTACCAAAGTAAAAAATCAAATTTCAAATGTTGCTACATGAGACCAAATATTGTGTTGTACTACTTTTGTGGTCACTGTTATTTCTTGGTGATAAAAGTGCCCTGTTATGTAACTACTAGTATGTACGGTATATTACAGGTACAAGGTAAAGTGCCTTCAGAAAGTATTCAAACCCCTTCACGTATTCCACATTCTGTGTTACAGCCTGAATTCAAAATGGATTAAATATATATTTTCTCACCCATCTACCACATAATGACAAAGAGAAAACATGTAACACATAGCCAGGACCCCAGGGTTAACACCCCTACTCTTACAATAAGTGCCATGGGATCTTTAATGACCTCAGAGAGTCAGGACACCTGCTTAACGTCCCATCTGAAAGACAGCACCCTACACAGGGCAGTGTCCCCAATCACTGCCCTGGGGTATTGGTGTATTTCTTTTTTTAGACCAGAGGAAAGAGTGCCTCCTACTGACACTCCAACACCACTTCCAGCAGCATCTAGTCTCCCATCCAGGACCAACCCTGCTTAGCTTCAGAAGCAAACCAGCAGTGGTATGCAGGGTGGTATGGTGCTGGTCTAAGAGCTTTGCACAACTGGATTGTACAGTATTTGCACATTCTTAAACAAATTCTTCAAGCTCTGTCAAGTTGGTTGTTGATCATTGCTAGACAACCATTTTCAAGTCTTGCCATAGATTTTCAAGGCAATTGCATTCAAAACTGTAACTAGGCCACTCAGGAACATTCGATGTCATCTTGGTAAGCAACTCCAGTGTATATTTGTCCGTTGTGTTTTAGGTTGTTGTCCTGCTTAAAGGTGAATTTTTCTTTCAGTGTATGTTGGAAAGCAGACTGAACCATGTTACATTCACATCAATACCACTTTGACATTATGGGGTATTGTGTGTAGGCCAGTCTCAATTTATTCATTTTTAAATTCAGGCTGCAACACAGCAACATTTGAAAAAAGTCAAGAGGTGTCTTTCTGAAGGCACTGCAGCTTTATAAGGTTTACCCTTTGTGATTATTTTGGAATAAATTATATTGTCGCTGTCTGGTAAAAACATATATATTTTTTTACATGTATTTAAAGCAGTAACTACCCTCAATGTACTCTGAACATTTCATAAGTCTAGAAGCAGGAAAATGTATTCGAAATACCTTCTGAATTTTCTAAATTGTATGTACGTTATTGGTAAAATGTGCCAGTTTTGTCCATTTCCTGAAATGTTCTGTTTTGGAGATGAGGTTTCCATCCGACAGCGACGATATGTTGCCCTGAAATGCAATGAACTACAGAAAGCAGTTGAAAACAATCGTCTTTAAATGTGGAAAATGATGTTCATAAACTATAGCAGTGCAATTGTTTTCACAAGACGAAAGCCAACATCGATCTCACTTCCTTGTTTACAGACCTCCTTTCCTATTCTGTTATTCAAATCAAGTCTTGTACTTGGGGCGACACTGAAGGCAGTTACACCGAAATAGAAAACGTGTGCATGTCTGCTAATGGCTTGCCAGCGCTACTAAACATGCATTGCTAAAGGTGGTGGGATGGGGATCTTTATTTTTAAGTGTAGCAGTGTCATTCATTGTCTTTGCAGTATCATACCAAACATTTACTGGAAAGTGATCACATAAAACGGGCAGCAGTATTTTAATGATGTTGTGTGGCGTATTTATTACATATTTTTTTTGTCATAACAACGACTTTGAAAAGTTTAGAGTTTCAGGAAGCTGTGTCATACGTGAAGGGGCTAGGAAATGTCTACCTTGTGTTTCCACCTTCCATATTTATGTTCCATCACCTCAAAGGAGCGACAGTTCCCGGAACATTAATGAGCTGCCGCACTGGATTCCACCCATAATGGGACGAGAGGATAAAAAAGTCTGGTTCCTCCCTGATATGCAGTGGGGTTCCCTGCAGCCACAGTCTCCTAATGGTCTGAAAGAACACTGATCTCATCTTGGCCTTCTCTCGCCTCTACGCCAGCAAGCGTTTTGTCTGTGTTTATTTCTTCCACGGATCATTTTGTATACAAACCTCACTGCCTCTCTCTCAGAGATGCAATTTATTTCCTGCTTGCTCAAGCTGGTTTTTAAGTTATCTGCAAGACCTTCGTACTTAGCAGCTCATTTTTCAGCTGGGCGATAACCATCTTTTGTACCCCAGCATTGGCTTAATCCCCAGATGCTGCTTCTTGGCCCAAAAAATGTATCGATTGGAAAGTTGTCTTGATTAGCCTGGACTAAGACACCAGGCAGACACAAGGTGGAAATGCAATTCAGTGCCCGTTCCACAATGTTTTTGTACAGCTGATGCATCTCTGGGCCAATGGTTTACATGCTGTTTGTTCAGTTCCAACTGACTCTTGTAGGATTTACTGTCATTTCAGTACGTGATGTTGTGGAAATGTGTTTGAGCCAGCTGATGCACTTATTGTTACACATTACTTATGGTATCATTGTACAAGCAACAAATAGCTTTACTGATGAAGTAAAGAATCTCAAGCTGTACATTTGCCACCGTTATTATGAATCCTTGCTTCAACAATTGATTTTGTTCATTCATTTTATGGATACTGGTATGGTCAAATAGTCGTTTATGAGCTTTGCACACAGAAATTAATTGATAAATTAGAAGTTAATTCATTATGTATGGCACAATTGCCAATTGAATCTAACGGCCATAGTTATTAGACTCAATGGCAGCCATAAAAGCTTTACCAACCGCATGAGGGAAAAGCATAAAATGCCTAACATATTCGGGGCACAGTGTTCACATTTCTGATATTCTATGGGCTTAGAAGAATGCAGGTCCCCAACTTTCTAATTTTGTATTATTTATTGTTGCACTCTACCAGACTTGGTCTTGATGAATCAAGGACGATTAATTTTCCAAGCAGCTAATTTACCTTGTGTGTAATAGGTCTCAAGTCCAGACTCTGTCTCTCTCAGTATGGGAGCAGGTCCACTGGTGGGGGCAATATCTATACTTAGAAAAATGTAGCTTGGGTTGGAGTTAGAAGTGGTGGAATAGGAAGGGGCTAGTTTCTCAATCCCTCAAAGCCGGCTTGCTGGTGTAGCCCTCCGCAGTTCGTCTCCTAAGCCTATCAAAGGCATGAATGCACTCCAAGAACATACGGGAGACCTTTTAGCATGCAAATGTGAAATTTGTCTGAAATTGACTTCCAGTTCAGTCATACGAAAAGTTTCTGTATCATCAGACCAAGTAAAAGTCCATTTGGGTCCATTTCATCTGGAGACCGACATCCTTACGAACATGTCTCTACGTGTATTGTCCATTAGAAACACTTGCAAATAGTAAAATTGCCTGGGTGGAACTTCAGCAGCCTATTTTACCCCTTACTTTATCTTCAGGGAAACTTGGCCTGCCTTTTTGGTTGGTGTAGTCTCATGTTTTTATTATCTACTATGGCACTTTTAATTTCACAGAGTGAGAGTTCCGGGCCCACAAGCTATGCATGCAATTACACAGACATACAGACAAGCACATACACAAACACAGTCACATTATGCTTTTTAGGAAGCAGCTTGGACTGTTCATGCCGCAGGGAACGTAGACATCGCCTCTCTCTCCCTCTCAAATAGATAGGCCTAACACAATCAACCCTAAGGTGCTATTTTAGTAGCATTGTGTCATAGTGTTTACAAGTGATTCCTGACAGCTAAATTGAGATAAAAACAGAGAGAGATGTTTTCTCAAACATGAGATGACACCATGCAAAAAGCAAAGCACTTGAGCCAGCTAGAAGGCAGGTGTCAGTTTATTTTGACAAGTCCCTAAAGTCATAATGTGCGTTTGCGAATGCTGAAGGAATAGCTGTGAGCTTTTTCTTCATTTTCTATCTTTCAAAGGAACACTGCATGAGGGAAATAGTTGCTAAACTTAGAAAGGGTCAGCTGAAAATCTTGCCAATGGCAGGATGTGTAAACATCTTGAGTTCTGTCATTTCCTGTTTTTCAATGGTTTTGTGGGGAAATAAAATCACTAGAAGACTGTGATTGGCCTATTCCCTTAGCACAGCTTGGTTAAGGAGAATAGTATTTACCGTTGTGAAAACGAGATGTGAAATATGTAGGGCACACGCAGATAGTGTGGCTTAGCGAGCATCTCAGACTAAGCCATTGTCAAGGTTTGATTGAACAATACAACCATGACAGTGGTAATAAGGTGATTGCTATCCCCTGCCATGAAAGGCTCTGTTTCCTCAGCCAGCTCTGCAACATCAACAGGCTCGATAACATGTTGATTGTTATTCTACTCTGTGTATCATCCTTTCTTTGAGTCTTGGGCCTTTGCTTTCCTATAACGGGTTGAGAGGCATCATTCTCCACTCTTTGACAGTGAGCTCAACTCTGTTCTCCCACCCCCAGCTGGTGCCATCTCTCCCTTTCTCTCATTTACTAATAAGTAGGTGCAAAGCCAAGGCAGGTCTTGGGATTTAATTAGTTTGTTATGAAAGAGGACAGTGAAATCCCTTATTAATGAGAGCCACTGATCTTTGGTGCACAACTGGCACTGGGGGGAAAAATAGAGAGCCTTTTGAAGGGAGTAACCTGAATTCAATAATCGACTTGGCTGGCAGTAAACCTTGGTGTTTCTCCAAGGCAGGGACACTAACTGTGGGTACCATTGTGTATTGAAATATTTGACTCATAGAGAGAGGAAGTTGTTTGTACAGTGTATGGGGGATAGATGATAATATGCCATGCTGACAGTATTTTGTATGATTCATTCTTTTGGGTTTAAAATGCTTTTGTAAATAATGCATGCTATGCTAAATATGGAACCAGCTACAATTTGTTTGCTTATGCTCTCATAATAATCATAGGGCTGCATCACTGCATTTGATCCAGCACTATGTTGTGCAGCCTTTATAAGAAACCCACTGTGCTTTTGTAATCTGAGACCAGATGAGCTTTATACAAATACCGTTGTTTTTGTGACCACCTTGGACCAGGTCATCTCAATGTCTGTGGCATCTGACCCAAGATGAATCAACTCTTCTTCCTTATCTTCTCACACACTGCACCAGAGACCAGCCCACCTGTTTGTCGTCTTTCATTGCTTCACTCATGAACTTTTCACAGGGGCGCCAGTTTCTAGGCATGTTCAATTAACTCTGACCAACTCCTTCGTCACCAACTCACTGTTCTTCACCGGCCGCCCCCGGGGGGCCTCAGTAAAACCTAACAGTCAAGAGAGTAAATAAAAATTGGACCTCTCTCACTGATCGCTGGCCTTCTCGGATAGGTCTCGGTCTCTCGGATAACCGACCTTAGCAGGGAAAAGAGAAGCCCCAGGGGAAATAGGCGAAGACTCTAGAGGAGAGGCCATTCATAATTCAAACATCAGATCTCGCCAGGGCCGCCTGCATTATTCAGGGTAGCGTAATGAAGAGTCTAAGTTACAGTCCAATACTGGGGCTAGCCCTGTAATCACGTTATAATATAAATCAACAGATGACCTGTCCTGGGTTGCGTGTGTGTGTAGTACATACTGTGTACTCTGCTGCCTGTGGTGATGCATGTGTGTGGTGCAGTACCAGCATCTCATTACCACTCTCTTAAACTGTGGAGGCTAATGACATCATTTGTTTAGCCCTGCCAAACAAGGTGTTATTCTGAATGCTGCTCGTCTCTCTCTGTTTCATCAGCAGATTTGGGGGGGGGGTTAATAATTTTGGTTATTTGGTGAGGCCTGTTTTGAAAAATGCTCATGTCCATTGTTAGAGGAATATTCTTGCCATTTTTGTTCATTCAGATACTGAATAGTAAGGCATCCTCATTTGAATATGGTGATTTAGCTAGCAACATTAACATGAATAAACCAGCATATTGAGGCTTTTATGTAACAGCAATTTAAACATAGCAGTATCTCTTGTTGACTATAAAGGTATAGGAGGGGATAGCCAGGTTCACTTTGTACAAATTATATCTTCAGTGATTCATACCTTTCCTAAACTGCAGTGCAAAATGTATACATTCAGAGAGCAGCTGACCATCGTAGTGCACATCACGTGAATTCTGAAGCGTCTCATCCTACTCTAGTTTCTCAAAACAGCTTACACAATCCTTTCCGGAAGTGCATTACAGAATAACGGTTAATTATTTAAACTTAATTCAATACTGGCTATATTAATCCCCTAAAGTATAATTAATAAGGTATTGTCTGAGCAGACACACAATTAGGTATATACCCTCCATGTGCATCGCAGATACAGGCATACATTATAATCAAACAATTAGACTATACACATGTACAGTCGCAATAAAGTGGACGAAACAGGAATGATTAAATATTGATTTGATGTGGTGCATTACAATACAATGCAACATATGTTACATCAAACAATGGAAATTACTCTTCTGCTCCACTCTCAACCCCCCACCCACCAGACAGCACACACCACAGTTGAGATGAGCACAAGGTCAAGCTGCAGTGCAGTGCCCCTGGATGTAGAGCTGGTTGTGGGGTTAAGGGCCATGCTTAAGGGCCCAACGGTAGGGGATTGTCTTGATGATGTAAACCCAGTAGTCCTCCAGTTGCCAGATGAGAGCATTTGATGGCTTCCGCAACTAAGGGGTATTTTCTTCCTGGTTCCTCTTGTTACATTAACATTTACAGCAGCAAATGGCTGATGTTTCACCACAATCAAATTTACAGTACATGACAAAATGTATGTGGACACCTGCTCATCAAACATCTCATTCTAAAATCATGGGCATTAATATGGAGTTGGTCCCCGCTTTGCTGCTATGGTAACAGCATCCACTCTTCTGGGAAGGCTCATGCACTGATGTTGGTCAATTAGGCCTGGCTCGCAGTCAGATGTTCCAATTCATCCCAAAGGTGTTCGATGAGGTTGAGGTCAGGGCTCTGTGCATGCCAGTCAAATTCTTCCACACCGATCTCGACAAACCATTTCAGTATGGACCTCACATTGTGCACGGGGTCATTGTCATGCTGAAACACGAAAGGGCCTTCCCCAAACTGTTGCCACATAGTTGGAAGCAATGTGGAATGTAATTGTATGCTGTCCCTTCAATGGAACTAAGGGACCTAGCCCAAACCATTATTCCTCCTCCATCAAACATGCGCATGGTGATCTTAGGCATGTGCGGCTGCTCGGCCACGGAAACCCATTTCATGAAGTTCCTGCAAACACTTATTGTGCTGATGTAGCTTCCAGAAGCAGTTTGGAACTTGGTAGTGAGTGTTGCAACCCAGGACAGACAAGTGTCCATATACCTTTGTATATAGAGTGTGCCAGTTTAATACAATGATCGCTTATGATCTATATTGTATGTGCAAAGTAGCATTATACTTGCTTTTTGTGACTCAATGTACAACTTGTGGATGTGTTGGAATGGTTATTGACGTTTTTCCCAGATGAAGAGCAAACGACTGACGTGCTTTAAATTCAAGTTTCTTTATTGCATTCCCAAGGGTTACATGCGTTGTTTCAGAGACTTCAAAGAGTAGTTGTTGTATGTTACACGACAGTCATCTACCTACGGAGAATAAGTTTGAATATTCTACATTTGTTCTCATTATCAAATGTTCCGATGCAGTGAGTAATACTTGTATCTGTGAAGAAATTGCTCTTATTTCTTTCTTTTGCCACATTATTTCTCGATTACAGTGTAATAGAAAACAGGATTGCAGCCTGCCCAGGGAAAAGGGAATAGGAATGGTTAGTTTATTGTTCATTATTTTATTGCAAAACAATTGGTATGGTGATTTTGGGGCCCAGCCAATGATTAATATGTACATTAGATGACTGTACATATTTTGAAGCCACCGCACCGCCTCCATCTTGGCACTCCCTCACTGTTTAAAGTAATATTTTTGAAGCTATAGAAAGCCATTAATTAATTTCTACATGAGTTTCTGCCACGGTTATTCTATTACAGACACCTTAATGCATAATTTGTCATTATATTATGTGAGCTAAACATACAAATAAAAAATATATAAATGTTTTCCCTGAAGTCTAAGGTTTTTACATTACTAATGTTACTGTCCCCAAATTTAATTTTGTTCTTGAAACATTTCATTGAATACTGTAGAATTCCATTCATTCCTATGGATCACTGTTTCTACGGGGAGTGCCAATATGGCCAACTGGTAGCTTCGAAGACTTTCAATGACCAATACATAGATTTAGCAATCCAGGGTTTATACACATCATTGTGTCCAACAGGGATTTGCAATCAAAATGTGTTAGATTACAACATAAGAGCCAACATCATGTTCATTATGGCCATCAGTGCTATGAGTGTGTGACTGATATGACTGGCACACAAACAAACACACACACACGCGCACGCACGCACGCACGCACGCACGCACGCACGCACGCACGCACACACACACACACACACACACACACACACACACACACACACACACACACACACACACACACACACACACACACACACACAATTGTGTTTATTATGTATCTGTGCAGTACAAAGACACTGACAAAGGCCAGTGAATAATTTTTCACTATGGGCTCAAATTCACTCCGGTGTTATTATTTGTGGCTCACCTGTCTTTGCTCTGACCTTATTTCCCCAGGCTTTAAAATACTGAGATGGGGGGGGGGGGGGGGGGCATCAAAGCTGTTTGCAGACAGCGGGAGAGAGAGCGGGGAGGGAGGGGTATGTGTAACTGTTTTCAAATGTTCTCTACCCCAGTTTATAATGACATAAGGTCTACATGGATAATGATTCCCCTTCATGCCAATCATCCCATAAAAAAAAGGTCTGTATCCATGGAAACTCGGCAGGGTATGTCTCCGAGCCCTTGAAAAAGGAGCGTCAGTCTCCTAGATGAAGCCTCAGCGATACGGTAATTTTGATTGATTTGAGGATCCAGGAGACGAATATCATCCGAACTTGAACCATCTGATCTCATTAACGGAGCCAGGGAGCAGGCAAGTGAGGAGCTGTCCTGATTGAATGAAAGTAAAGGGATGTGCTTCCCTGAGAACGGGGTAGTGGAGCGATCTTTGATAAGTGCACTGCAAACAGTAGGGGTGTGTGGGTAAAATCACTGACCCCCCCAAAAAATAAGCCTTTTAAAACCTCTGAGTTTTGATAATTGTGTTATTTTCTCTATAACATGTTAGTTCATATGCCTTGCCACCGTGATATATAGGCCTAAGGCCGAGACAAGAAGACACAGTGGCAGAATACATTCAACCTTTGTTTCATCACAAAACAAACAAACAGTTACATGACCTGCCGCATGGTTAATGTTTCTGACATTTTCAGACCACTAAACAACTATTGATTTAGAACCGCGGAGAATGCAAGTCACAAAGAAAACAGGAGCTGCCTCCACTTTTTCAGCTTCAACATTTCAACATCATCAAATCACATATGCTTAGTCTAATACAGTTACAACTTTATTTTTTATTTATTTTTTATTCCAATCACGTAAGTTAAATATGTTGTAGCTGTCCATGGTTCTGATTTCTCTGTGTGTGTGTGTGTGTGTGTGTGTGTGTGTGTGTGTGTGTGTGTGCGTGCGTTCGTGCAAAAAGAAATAACATGTTGACTCACCCTTCTTGTAGAAAAAGAACATGCCATCCTCTTCTTTCATGTTGACGAAACAGTCTATGACTCTGTCTTACAGTACAAGCTTTTACTTTTTGTTGTTCTAGGCTACCTGGCTAAATTGCTTGCTCGCTAGCCTAACTTCTTTTCATGGGCAACGATGAGCCAATTAATTAACAGTAGCCTACTACATCTAGCTACAAATTGAACTTCCATCCTCTCAGGCCAGGGTCACAATGTATGAATTTATGGTTGGATCAGAATCACCATTATAATCATGGGCCAGTACGGAGAAGTCCAAATCCCTATCTCCATCCATTTAGGAAAGGTAGCTATTTAGCTAGCCACCGGAGCGTCTGCTAAATGACTTAAATGTAAATGTAAACAACACAACAAGATGCCACAATTAAAAATGTTTCTGGCAATGACGTTTTGCTCTCTGTGATGTTATTGGTGTGAAGCCAAATCCAAACCGGCTTCCCTTTAAACTTTTTTTTGGTGCACCAGGACCATTCACAGTTGAGCTCACTCAGTTTAGCACAACGATGATTGGCTGTAATTTTATAGTTTTTTTTTATCAAGGCAGGCCAAATGCTTTCTGGCTACCCTTGCATTTAATGCTATGGGTGTCAACAATTTCATGCTCTTCTTGACCAGACAGCATCAGATAGATTGGCTACACATGCAGGGACAGAGGGGTGCAGTTTTGGTTGCTCAAATGCTTTCTCCAGTGAGATACATTCAAAGAAAACAGGAGCTGCCTCCACTTTTTCAGCTTCAACACTTTTTCAGCTTCTTGCGAATTGAAGGAAAATTATGAAACATTTTACTTTCTTGGTCAGTGTTTTTGGGAAGCCTGTTTTCCCTTGGCATCCATGAATACACACAACTGTCCACAAATAGAGCTTTTGAGATTGTGTTTATCATGCTTGCCTGGAACTAGAGACACAGTTTAATTTCACTTAATTTACACAAGACTGTGAAATAAATATTGGGCCTCAACTAACAATCAGCTACAGCTGTGAGATATGGAAGGCATCTGATTGAGAGGCCTGCCACCATTTACATAATTGGAAAGGGACCTTGCTTCTTCAGAGCTCACCATCACATAATGTGATGGTGAGTTAATCCCATAATCAGTTAACCAGCTAACTGAGGAACTCAATTTAACCTTGCGCAATACCCTAGATGCAGTTGCACCCCTAAAAACTAAAAACATTTGTCATAAGAAACTAGCTCCCTGGTATACAGAAAATACCCGAGCTCTGAATCAAGCTTCCAGAAAATTGGAACGGAAATGGCGCCACACCAAACTGGAAGTCTTCCGAATAGCTTGAAAAGACAGTACCGTGCAGTATCAAAGAGTATCGCTGCTGCTCGATCATCCTATTTTTCCAACTTAATTGAGGAAAATAATAACAATCCGAAATGTATTATTGATACTGTCGCAAAGCTAACTAAAAAGCAGCATTCCCCAAGAGCGGATGGCTTTCACTTCAGCAGTAATAAATTCATGAACTTCTTTGAGGAAAAGATCATGATCATTAGAAAGCAAATTACGGACTCCTCTTTGAATCTGCGTATTCCTCCAAAGCTCAGTTGTCCTGAGTCTGCACAACTCTGCCAGGTCCTAGGATCAAGAGAGACACTCAAGTGTTTTAGTACTACATCTCTTGACACAATGATGAAGATAATCATGGCCTCTAAACCTTCAAGCTGCATACTGGACCCTATTCCAACTAAACTACTGAAAGAGCTGCTTCCTGTGCTTGGCCCTCCTATGTTGAACATAATAAATGTCTCTCTGTCCTCCGGATGTGTACAAAACTCACTAAAAGTTGCAGTAATAAAGTCTCTCTTGAAAAAGCCAAACCTTGACCCAGAAAATATAAAAAACTATCGGCCTATATCGAATCTTCCATTCCTTTCAACAATGTTAGAAAACGCTGTTGCGCAGCAACTCAATGCCTTCCTGAAGAAAAACAACGTATACCAAATGCTTCAGTCTGGTTTTAGACCCCATCATAGCACTGAGACTGCACTTGTGAAGGTGGTAAATGACCTTTAAGTGTCGTCAGACCGAGGCATCTCTGCATCTCTTCGCGTGCTCCTAGACCTTAGTGCTGCTTTTGATACCATCGATCACCACATTATTTTGGAGAGATTGGAAACCCAAATTGGTCTACGTGGACAAGTTCTGGCCTGGTTTAGATCTCATCTGTCGGAAAGATATCAGTTTGTCTCTGTGAATGTTTTGTCCTCTGACAAATCAACTGTAAATTTCGGTGTTCCTCATGGTTCCATTTTAGGACCACTATTGTTTTCACTATATATTTTATTGCTTGGGGATGTCATTCGAAAACATAATGTTAACTTTCACTGCTATGCGGATGACACACAGCTGTACATTTCAATGAAACATGGTGAAGCCCCAAAATTGCCCTCGCTAGAGGCCTGTGTTTCAGACATAAGGAAGTGGATGGCTGCAAACTTTCTCCTTTTAAACTCGGACAAAACAAGGATGCTTGTTCTAGGTCCCAAGAAACAAAGAGATCTTCTGTTGAATCTGACAATTAATCTTGATGATTGTACAGTCGTCTCAAATAAAACTGTGAAGGAGCTCGGCGTTACTCTGGACCCTGATCTCTCTTTTGAAGAACATATCAAGACTGTATCAAGGACAGCTTTTTTCCCATCTACATAACATTGCAAAAATCAGAAACTTTCTGTCCAAAAATTATGCAGAAAAATTCATCCATGCTTTTGTTACTTCTAGGTTAGACTACTGCAATGCTCTACTTTCCGGCAACCCAGATAAAGCACTAAATAAACTTCAGTTAGTGCTAAATACGGCTGCTAGAATCCTGACTAGAACCAAATAATTTGATCATATTATTCCAGTGCTACACTGGCTTCCTGTTAAGGCAAGGGCTGATTTCAAGGTTCAAGCATTACATGGGCTTGCTCCTACCTATCTTTCCGATTTGGTCCTGCAGTACATACCTACACTTACACTATGGTCACAAGACGCACACCTCCTAATTGTCCCTAGAATTTCCAAGCAAACAGCTGGAAGCAGGGCTTTCTCCTATAAGTCTCATCTCTTCAGTGGGTCAAAGTATTGAGTGTAGTCTGGCACAGGAGTGTGAAGGTGAACGGAAAGGCTCTGGAGCAATGAACCACCCTTGCTGTCTCTGCCTGTCCGGTTCCCCTCTCTCCACTGGGATTCTCTGCCTCTAACCCTATTACATAGGCTGAGTCAGTGGCTTACTGGTGCTCTTCCATGCCGTCCCTAGGAGTGCTGCGTCACTTGAGTGGGTTGAGTCACTGATGTGATCTTCCTGTTTGGGTTGGCGCCCCCCTTTGGGTTGTGCCGTGGCGGAGATCTTTGTGGGCTATACTCGGCCTTGTCTCAGGATGGTAAGTTGGTGGTTGAAGATATCCCTCTAGTGGTGTGGGGGCTGTGCTTTGGCAAAGTGGGTGGGGTTATATCCTGCCTGTTTGGCCCTGTCCGCGGGTATCATCGGATGAGGCCACAGTGTCTTCTGACCCCTCCTGTCTCAGCCTCCAGTATTTATGCTGCAGTAGTTTATATGTCGGGGGGCTAGGGTCAGTCTGTGTTATCTGGAGTACTTCTCCTGTCTTATCCGATGTCCTGTGTTAATTTAAGTATGCTCTCTCTAATTCTCTCTTTCTTTCTCTCTCTCGGAGGACCTGACCCCTAGGACCATGCCCCAGGACTACCTGGCATGATGACTCCGTGCTGTCCCCAGTCCACCTGGCCATGCTGCTGCTCCAGTTTCAACTGTTCTGCCTGTGGCTATGGAACCCTGACCTGTTCACCGGACGTGCTACATGTTCCAGACCTGCTGTTTTCAACTCTCTAGAGACAGCAGGAGCGGTAGAGATACTCTTAATGATCGGCTATGAAAAGCCAACTGCACCCTCGACAACTATTGTAATAATAATTATTAGACCATGCTGATCATTTATGAACATTTCAACATCTTGGCCATGTTCTGTTATAATCTCCACCTGGAACAGCCAGAAGAGGACTGGCCACCCCTCATAGCCTGGTTCCTCTCTAGGTTTCTTCCTAGGTTTTGGCCTTTCTAGGGAGTTTTTACTAGCCACCGTGCTTCTACACTTGCATTGCTTGATGTTTGGGGTTTTAGGCTGGGTTTCTGTACAGCACTTTGAGATATCAGCTGATGTAAGAAGGGCTATTTAAATAAATTTGATTTGATAATGTGAAGCCCGATGCTCTAGTCATCTCCTGTCCTATGTCTAATGGCCTATAATATCATTATCTGAAAAGGAGATCCACATGTAGTGTGACACTTTCCAATGTTAAAGTTCTTGGCCAATCAGGACAAAGCCCAGATGTCAGGTGAACCTTTGAGGGCGGTTTCGATTTCCACCAGTTATAGTGGTTTGAGTAACTTGATTCACTTTCAGATAATGATGAAGATAAAGACCTGAACATGATTGCCCGGAAATTATCTGAGATGTTTGACAGTATGTGCTGGGAACATGAAGTGTGGCCCAAGGATTTTGGGTTAGGTACAGTAGATAAGTAGTGTTGCTACTTAACCAAAAGAGCTATTTGAAGTAGAAGAATTTGTATCGTCACTCAAAATGTTTTGTTGAACATTCTATGGTGGTTCCTTTTCTCTTGATCAGAGTCTAGTTTTTGTACAGCTGCAGTAAAACTTAACTCAAAAGTCTCACATCAATTAATGATGTATGTGAGTTCTGTGTGCAGTGTTCAGAAAGTCATTGTAAAAAAGTAATTTCTTCTTAATTGACTAACCTGGATAAAGAAAAGTTAAATAAAAAATAAATAAATGTATCTGAACTCCAAATAACCCTTAATGACTAATCCATAAATGTTTCACATTGCCTAGTCTTGCTGTCAGCGTAAAGCTGCTACGTTTCAGTGAGCTAGAAGGGACCTTGGACTGAATTATTAGAGCCTCCACTCATGGAGCCACAATGCCTGAAGGAAGATATTTTTGTCAATACTAAGCGTCCAGAAGTCTAGTGTCAGAGGACCTCATTTAACAGCAGGGCCCAGCAGAGTCCCTCTGATCCTTACTCTTGTCAATGACTCTTATTATTAGAAATAAACAAACCTGTGCTTGCTCCCCTGTTTGGAGAGAGAACATTGAAATTGCAACAACGCAGACCATATTGTATGCATCAATATGTAATAATGTGGAAGAAACACATTCTAAGATAGTGTGAGACATTATTTTCCAATTGCAATTTTGCATTTTATGGAGGATTTTTTTTTGGCGTGCATGAACTCAGTTGTCCTGCCTGTCAGTGAGCAGTGACTGAGTACTGCCCTTGATCTGTCCACAAAATGATTAGAGCAGTGAGAGAAGCACTGCTAGGGGGGCTGTACACATCCCGCACCTGGGTTTAGCTGCGACACGCAGAGCACTGGGCTGTGAGACATGACCTGTATGTGTACAACGAATGCCAAAGGCTCAGGGATGGAAGGGATCGGGAGTAGGGAGGAAGGAACCAAGGTCGTAGTTGGGGTGGAATACAGTGGCAAGTGTGGGGACTGTGGGAAGTGGGGGGAAGGACAACATGACTAAACATGTCCCCAGGTTCTGCATGCTATATGGTTGACTACATTCTGTACTGTACATATTGATTAGAATATCGCCCCCAAGTGCACTACCGTGGAGAAGAAGTGTTGTGTTGTGTTTTGTATTGCTCTCTATTACTGCAAGAATATGTCATGGTTTCTTTGCAAGTGTTTTATAGCCATTTAGGTGGATTACATAAAAAGTATTAGTTCTAAGACTAACGTAATAATAGAAGTGTGAATACACAGTTATAGGACAACATTGATTAGTGGGTCGTCACTGACAGTGCTTTCAGAAATGATTCACACCCCTTTACTTTTCCCACATGTTGTTGTGTTTCTGTGTGTTTGTGTCATAAGTCATTGGTCTACGCACAATACCCCATAATGTCAAAGTGGAGTTGTGTTTTTAGACATTTTTGTAAATTAATAAAAATGAAAACCTGAAATGTCTTACATAAGTATTCAGACCCTTTACTCTTGTACTTTATTGAAGCACTTTTGGCATTTAATTACAGCCTCGAGTCTTCTTGGGGATGACGCTACAAGCTTGGCACACCTGAATTTGGGGGGTTTCCTCCATTCTTCTCTGCAGATCCTCTCAAGCTCTGCCAGGCTGGATGGTGAGCGTCGCTTCACAGCTATTTTCAGGTTGCTCCAGAGATGATAGATCGGGTTAAAGTCCGGGCTCTGGCTGGGTCACTCAAGGACATTCAGCGACTTGTCTCGAAGCCACTCCTGCATCGTCTTGGCAGTGTGCTTAGGGTCGTTGTCCTGTTGGAAGGTGAACCTTTTCCCCAGTCTGAGGTCCTGAGCACTCTGGAGCAGGTTTTCGTCAATGATCTCTCTGTACTTTGCTCCATTCATCTTTCCCTTGATTCTTACTAGTCTCCTAGTCCCTACCGCTGAAAAACATCCCCACAGCATGATGCTGCCACCACCATGCTTTACCGTAGGGATGGTGCCAGGTTTCCTACAGATGTGACGATTGGCACTCAGGCCACTATACCATAAAGGCCTGATTGGTGGAGTGCTGTGGAGATGGTTGTCCTTCTGGAAGGTTCTCCCATCTAACAGAGGAACACTGGAGGTCTGTCAGAGTGACCACCAGGTTCTTGGTCACCTCCCTTACCAAGGCCCTCCCTTAACAATTCCTTCGACCTCATGGCTTGGATTTTGCTCTGATATGCACCGTCAACTGTGGGATCTTACACAGACAGGTGTGTGCCTTTCCAAATCATGTCCAATCAACTGAATTTGCCACAGGTGGACTCCAATCATATTATAGAAACATCTCAAGGATGATCAATTGAAAAATGATAAAGATGAGCTCAATTTCGAGTCTCATAAACAAAGGGTCTGAATATTTATGTAAATCATGTATTTCTGTTTTTTATTTTTTAAACATTTGCAAAAATGTCTGAACCTTTTTTCACTTTGTAATTATGGGGTATTGGGTGTAGACTGATGAGGGAAAACATTGAATCCATTTTAGAATAAGGCTGTAACATAACAAAATGTGGAAAAAGTCAAGGGGTCTGAATACTTCCCGAATGCACTGTATTCATATGAAATTAGTAAAAAAGAATGTAAACATTATTATAGTGGCCAGTGTTCTATTATTACAGTGACCAATGATTCCATGATTGTGTAAATAGGGCAGCAGCCTCTAAAGTGCAGGGTTGAGTAACCGTGTGGTTGCCAGCTAGTGACTATGTTCAGGGCAAGGTACTGGGTGGAGGCCGGCTAGTGACGGCTATTTAACAGTCTGATGGCCTTGAGATAGAAGACGATTTTCAGTCTCCCAGTCCCAGCTTTGATGCACCTGTACTGACCTCGCCTTCTGGATGATAGCGGGGTGCATAGGCCGTGGCCCGGGTGGTTGATGTCGTTGATGATCATTTTGGCATTCCTGTGACATTGGGTGCTGTAGGTGTTCTGGAGGGCAGGCAGTGTGCCTCCGGTGATGCGTTGGGCAGATGTGTCTGTTTAGTATGCAGGACAGGGAAGAACTGTGACATTTTCAGCTTCCAGAAAATGTGTACATATCCTTGTGACATGGGGCAGTGCATTATAATGCTGAAACATGAGGTGATGGCGGCAGATAAATGGCACTATGTGCCTCTGGATCTTCTCACGGTATCTCTGTGCATTCAAATTGCCATCAATAGAATGCAATTGTGTTTGTTGTCTGTTGCTTATGCCTGCCCATAATCTCACCTCCACCATTGGGCACTCTGTTCACAATGTTGACATCAGTAAACCACTCGCACACACAATGTCATACACATGGTCTGCGGTTGTGAGTCCATACTGACAAATCCTCTAAAACGACATTGGAAGTGGCTTATGGTAGAGAAATTAGCATTCAATTATCTGGCAACAGCTCTGGTGGACATTCCTGCAGTCCGCATGCCAATTGCACACTCCCTCAATTTGAGACATCTGTGGTATTGTGTTGAGTGACAAAACTGCAAATTTTAGGGTGGCCTTTTATTGTCCAGAGCACAAGGTGTACCTGTGTAATGATCATGCTGTTTAATCAGCTTCTTCATATGCCACACCTGTCAGGTGGATGGATGGATTATCTTGGCAAAGGAGAAATTCTCACTAGCAGGGATGTAAACAAATTTGTGTTCACAATTTGAGAGAAATACGTTTTTGTGGGTATGAAAAATGTATGGGATATTTTATTTCATTACATTACATTTACATTTAAGTCATTTAGCAGACGCTCTTATCCAGAGCGACTTACAAATTGGTGCGTTCACCTTAAGACATCCAGTGGAACAGCCACTTTACAATAGTGCATCTAAATCTTTTAAGGGGGGTGAGAAGGATTACTTTATCCTATCCTAGGTATTCCTGAAAGAGGTGGGGTTTCAGGTGTCTCCGGAAGGTGGTGATTGACTCCGCTGTCCTGGCGTCGTGAGGGAGTTTGTTCCACCATTGGGGGGCCAGAGCAGCGAACAATTTTGACTGGGCTGAGCGGGAACTGTACTTCCTCAGTGGTAGGGAGGCGAGCAGGCCAGAGGTGGATGAACGCAGTGCCCTTGTTTGGGTGTAGGGCCTGATCAGAGCCTGGAGGTACTGAGGTGCCGTTCCCCTCACAGCTCCGTAGGCAAGCACCATGGTCTTGTAGCGGATGCGAGCTTCAACTGGAAGCCAGTGGAGAGAGCGGAGGAGCGGGGTGACAGCGGGGTGATTTCAACTCATGAAACGTGGGACCAATACTTTATGGCACCCTATTCCCTATCTAGTGACTACATTTGACAAGTGCCCATGGAGTCTCGTCAAAAGTAGTGTGTTATGTAGGGAATGGGGGCCATTTGGGACTTAGCCATGTTGTCTTCCCCCAACAGACCTCATTTTGGAGAATTAGTGTAAACGACCTGACATCCAAGATTAGGGAATAGCATTGACCTTGTCATTTAGATTGAAAAGATTGGAAAGATTTGAACGTTTTGACCTTGGCGCTTAAGTGCTAAATGATTCATGTGTTTTAATGTGGTCCTATAAATAATGATTGATATTAATGGTGGCTGCAGTCAATCATCAATCTTTGCCTTAGCAGCAGGTGTATGGAATACATTTTAGGTAACTTAACTAAATGTAAAATATAATCATAATAGTACAGCCCAAATTCATAGTTATAAAATGATACAATCCTCCAAAGAAAACAGACCATGTGTAAAGGACAGTGTCATGTCTTTGTTCCAATCAATGTCATCTGGAAAACCATAGCACTAATGATACTGCCATTCTATATCAAACGAAGCACTCTCTTGTTTGACGTGTTGTAAACATACAGTAAGATCCAAAAGTAAATTACTTCACATTTTGTACATTGTCCCCTCCATTTTAGGGGACCAAAATGTATTTGGACAAATTCATTTGTATTTGGTCCCATATTCATAGCACCTTGTGACTCTACAAACTTTCATTTGCTGTTTGTTTTGGATGTGTTTCAGATTTTTTGTTGTTGTTCCCAATAGAAATGAATGATAAATAACGCTTGTGTCAATTTGGAGTCGCTTTTATTGTAAATAAGAATAGAATATGTTTCGAAACACTACTACAAGAAAAGTGACTCCAAAATGTGTGTAATCCAAAGAAAGTGCTGTAATTTCTAAGCGTTTCGCCCGATTTGGATGAAAATACCCACAAATTAAAGTTGGCAATATGCACTTTAACCTCCGTCCTTGTATCATTTCAAATCCAAAGTGCTAGAGTACAGAGCCAGAACAAGCCAAATGTGTATGTCCAAATACTTTTAGAGCTCACTATTATGATACAGATGTTGCCAGTGGAACGATTCAAAATGTGTATTGTCTTAGCCAAACAACCTTGGATCCAGGAAAGTCAAATGTCATTCTCCTCTACATATAGTACCAGGCAAATGTTTGTAGACACCTACTCATTCAAGGGTTTTTCTTTATTTTTGCTATTTTCTACATTGTAGAATAATAGTGAAGACATCAACACTACCAAATAACACATATGGAATCATGTAGTAACCAAAAAAGTGTTAAACAAATCAAAATATATTTTAAATTTGAGATTCTTAGAAGTAGCCTTGATGACAGCTTTGCACACTCTGGCAATCTCTCAACCAGCTTCACCTGGAATTATTTTCCAACGGTCTTGAAGGAGTACCTACATATGTGACTCACCACCTGGATTTGGTCTATGTAGCAAAATTATTATTATTTATCATTGGATAAAAGTAGAGATGCAGAGCTAAAAAATGGTATATCATACACTGCATTTGAGGATCAATGGGAAAGTAATTCTGCTTTGAATGTTTATCAACTTGTAAACTCATTTTTGAGAAAATGGCCTTTGAATGTTTTGGTATCTAGTGAAGAGCTCATCTTTGTTCACACCCATTCAACATCATTCACACCCTCTTAAGCTTTAGCCACACCCATCTCGTTTCGCTCTCGGAGCGCACACAACATTAAAACAGCCTAACCAGCTCTGCTGTCAACAATTTCATTACGTTTTGTGCAGATGTTTACTGACACTGGACCTATTCAACGGATGTTGCACACACAAATAATAACGTGAGCTAGGGAGCCAGCTAACTAACGTTAGCTAGCTAACAGTACACTTTAGCTTAAGACATGTAGCTAGCTAGGTAAACAATAAACCAAGCTAGGTAAACTAAGTGTAAGATCACACATGTCACGTAACGTTAGCTAACGAGCCAGACAGCTAACGTTAGCTAGTTAAACAACAATGAACACAGCGCCAACAATGCCACAGTGCTGGGAGCTTTCCAACCAGGTTCAATGTTAGCTAGCTAACATTAGGTTCTAACTAGAAAAGCAAACGGCTCTGGGATACAAATAATAACGTAAGCTAGGGAGCCAGCCAAATAACGTTAGCTAGATAACAGTCCACTTTAGTTTAAGACATGTAGCTAGCTAGCTAGCTAGCTAGGTAAACAATGAACATAGCTAGATAAACAAAGTGTAAGGTCATACATGTCAAGTAACGTTAGCTAGCGAGAAAGCCAGCAAACGTTAGCTAGCTAGCTAACAATACACTTTAGCTTGAAATTAAACCACTTTCTGTCAAAATTAGAGTTGTGTAATATCTGAAAATACAGCTAGCTAACGCTAGACTATCTCACCTTTATACATCCTCATGCATGATGGACGCATCTCCCTGTTAGGAATGCCATACCACCGTTGCCCTTAGTTTGAAGATGTAACTATCATACTCTAATTCCTGAATCGGGTCACATATGCTGAGCACTTGTTGGCTGCTTTTCCTTCACTCAGCAGTCCAACTCATCGAAAAGCATCTCAAATGGGCTGATGTTGGGTAATTGTGGAGGCCAGGTCATCTGACGCAGCACTCCATCTGTAACGGCGTTCTTCGTTTGTGGAAAGAGAGTCGGACCGAAATGCAGCGTGTAGGTTACTCATGTTACTTTAATGAAGAAAAAACGTGATACATGAAATAACTATACAACACAAAACAACAAACGGAACGTGACACTATTACAGCCTATCTGGTGAATACACAAAGACAGGGACAATCACCCACGACTTACAACGTGAACTCAGGCTACCTAAATACGGTTCCCAATCCGAGACAACGAGAAGCACCTGACTCTTAATTGAGAACCGCCTCAGGCAGCCAAGCAAAACTAGACACACCCCTAAACAGCCGCGATCCCAACTATACAAACCCCAATACGAAAACAACATATAAACCCATGTCACACCCTGGCCTACCCAAACATATACCAAAAACACAAAATATAATGACCAAGGCGTGACACCATCACTCTCCTTCTTGGTAAAATAGCCCTTACACAGCTTGGAGGTGTGTTGGATCATTGTCTTGTTGTAAAACAAATGACAGTCCCACTAAATGCAATCCAGAAGGGATGGTGTATCGCTGCAGAATGCTGTGTTAGCCATGCTACATTTACATTTACATTTAAGTCATTTAGCAGACGCTCTTATCCAGAGCGACTTACAAATTGGTGCATTCACCTTAAGACATCCAGTGGAACAGCCACTTTACAATAGTGCATCTAAATCTTTTAAGGGGGGGGTGGTGAGAAGGATTACTTTATCCTATCCTAGGTATTCCTGAAAGAGGTGGGGTTTCAGGTGTCTCCGGAAGGTGGTGATTGACTCCGCTGTCCTGGCGTCGTGAGGGAGTTTGTTCCACCATTGGGGGGCCAGAGCAGCGAGTTAGTTAAGTGTGCCTTGAATTTTAAATAAATCATCGACAGTGTCACCAGAAATGCACCCCCACACCATCACACCTCCTCCTCCATGCTTCACGGTTTGATCCACAAATGCGGAGATAATCCATTCACCTACTCTGCGTCTCACAAAGACATGGTAGTAGGAAACAAAAATCTCAAATTTGAACTCATCACACCAAAGGACAGATTTCCACTGGTCTAATGTCTATTGCTCGTGTTTCTTGGACCAAGCAAGTCTTGGACCAAGCAAGTCCAAGCAAATTCTGTGTATATACAGTACATACAACACTGTTCAAAAGTTTGGGGTCACTTAGATCAGAAATACAGTGTACACATTGTTTTAATGTAAATTACTATTGTTGCTGGAAACAGCTGATTTTTTTAATGGAATATCTACAAAGGATGACAGAGGCCCATTAAAGGCATCCATCACTCCTGTGTTCCAATGGCACGTTGTGTTAGCTAATCCAAGTTTATCATTTAAAAAGGCTAATTGATAATTAGAATCTATGTAGATATCCATAAAAAAATCTGCTGTTTGCAGCTACAATAGTCATTTGCAACATTAACAATGTCTACATTGTATTTATGATCAATTTGATGTTATTTTCTAATGAACAAAAAAAGCTTTTCTTTCAAAAGCAAGGCAATTTCTAAGTGACCCCAAACTTTTGAACGGTAGTTTATATACATACACAGTACCAGTCAAATGTTTGTACACACCTACTCAATCAAGGCTTATTCTTTATTTTTTACTATTTTCTACATTGTAGAATAATAGTGAATACATCAAAACTATGAAATAACACACATGGAATCATGTAGTAACCAAAAAAGTGTTAAACATCAAAATCTATTTTAAATGTGAGATTATTCAAAGTTGCCACCCTTTGCCTTGATGACAGCTTTGCACACTTGGCATTCTCTCAACCAGCTTCATGAGGTAGTCACCTGGAATGCATTTTAAATTAACAGGTGTGCCTTGGTAAAAATTCATTTGTGGAATTTCTTTCTTTATGCATTTGAGCCAATCAGTTGTGTTGTAACAAGGTAGGGGTGGTATACAGAGGATAGCCCTATTTGGTAAAAGACCAAGTCCATATTATCTCAAGAACAGCTCAAAAAAGCAAAGAGAAATGACAGTCCATCATTACTTTAAGACATGAAGGTCAGTCAATGTGGACAATTTCAAGAACCATTACAGTTTCTTCAAGTGCAGTCGTAAAAACCATCCAGCTCTATGATGAAACTGGCTCTCATGAGGAACGCCAGAGGAATGGAAGACCCAGAGTTACCTCTGCTGCAGAGGACAAGTTCATTAGAGTTACCTGCACCTCAGATTGCAGACCAAATCATTTCTTCACAGAGTTCAAGTAACATATACATCTGAACATCAATTGTTCAGAGGAAACTAAGTGAATCAGGCCTTCATGGTCAAATTGTTCCAAAGAAACCACTACTAAAGGACACCAATAATAAGAAAAGACTTGCTTGGGCCAAGAAACACAAGCAATGTGATGGTGTGATGATGTGGGAGTGCTTTGCTGGTGACACTGTCTGTGATTTATTCAGAATTCAAGGCACACTTAATCAGCATGGCTACCACAGCATTTTGCAGCGATACGCCATCCCATCTGGTTTTCAGAGTAACCGCAGTCAAGGAAAAGCAGCAAGCAAGTGCTCAGCATATGTGGGATCTCCTTCAAGACTTGGAAAATAATTCCAGGTGAAGCTGGTTGAGAGTGTGCCAAGCATGTACAAAGCTGTCATCAAGGCTAAAAAATATAAAATATAAAAAATATTTTGATTTATTTAACACTTTTTTGGTTACTACATGATTCCATAGGTTTGATGTCTTAACTATTATTCTACAACGTTGAAAACAGTAAAAATAAAGAAAAACACTTGAATGTGTAGGTGTGTTAGTGTCCTCTGAGACATGAGAATGCGTCAGAGTACATGCCTTGGCTGTATGCATGAAGTGAAGTGTCCTTGACAGACAGAGAACAGGCTGTACTCAGCCTCAATTGGCTAAGACTTCCACTTGGCCTCTCTTAGTAACACGTAGTCCTGCTTATCCCCATTCATGTGAGAAACAAGTGGGTTAATTAAAATAACTATTTGAGTTTTTTTCATGCCTGACTAAAGCAACAGGTGGTGTTCAACACATATATACTCTCATGCACACACACACACACACACACACACACACACACACACACACACACACACACACACACACACACACACACACACACACACACACACACACACACACACACACAAACACCGAAATGATGGCTTTGCTGATTGGATGTGTACACACCAATCACACCCTTTCCTCCTTCCCCTCTCCCCTTTCATGTGGGTCTTTAGTGATGAGCATTGTCAACTGTGATACTCGTGCTTCTCGTGTTCATCCCTGCCTGTCTGTGGTGACGTGAGCCCTTCTTAACCCTCCTCAACCCTTCTCACAGCTCCCTTTCAACCCATTTTTGCTCTGTGGCGCATGCAGTCAGGTGGAAAAGCATTTAATTTGCTAAACAAAATGGAAGGCTGCCACAACACACAGCCATAATGGAGACTGATGGGGGCCCCATACCGGGAACCATGGGACAGGGGTAATTACTCTGAGCTTGTCAGGATCCCAGCATTCATCAGCCACCGCTCGCTCAAAAAGCTTCCTGCTTCCCGGAGGAAGTGTGTATGTGTGTGTTGAGCAGGAAGCCTTCGTTATCTGGGTCCTGTGCCTGAGTTGATTAAAAAATGTACAATTCGCCACGACTTCGATTTCTGAAATTAAGGCCTGTGAGAAACCGCGCATGGCAGGATGTTGGCGTGACGGTGATGACTTGTCCAGATCATAACGTTGACTCTTTTGATACGTGAGTAACACTGGGGATCTAGGTGTTTACATACAATGGAGAGTGATTGTTGTTTCCTGAACAATTACTGTCTCAGGTGGAGAGAGAGGGAGGGAGGTAGGGAGTCAGATAAACATTTAAGAAAGAGATTGCATTGTAATTTTATACATTGTGCAGGTCAGCATGCAGCATCTGTAAAAATGCCAGATGCAGCACAAAGCACTAACTGGATCATGATGGCACTGTGGATGAAACTTTTTAGAATTTGTTATGCACACCTCTTGGAGGAGGGAACACAACACCCTACTCCACTCAACTCCCTGTGGAGTGTAAGAGGTATGTGATTGTAGGCACAGGTAAGGATGACAGAGGCAGAGAATATTACCGTTTACTGAGAATTTATTTCCTTAACACGGTAATGTGGGGGAAAGGGGCTGGATGGAACCAAAGCAAAGAAAGTCAAAGTTAGAGTCCTCTCTCTGATATGATAGAAATTAATATGTTTTATATGTTTAAGGTAATGGTGAGATAATGGCGAAATGATTTATATGTTTACGGTAATGTTAAGATAATGACAAAAAATTATTCCACCCTGAAACCATATAATTGTATGAAATTTACTAGAATCATAAAACTATAATCTGACGATGTGTGTAGTTTTTGTCAGAATTAGAACAAGGACATTTTGTTCCTTTTTAGTATGTAAGCAGGGTGCAAGTGGGAAACAAATGATAAGATTAGCTATCGACAGACAAGTTGTAATACTACGTACAGGACATTCTGTCTCCACCCGTGGAGGGGAGAAACTGTTGGGCTTGCAGAATATTATGAAACATGTTGCAGATTTAACAATGTATCTGTGTAGTGTAAAAACACCAACTGTCTGAAAAAGGTGTAGCTTAAAATTTGAACTTGTTTGTGTGTGTTATAAAGACTGGGTTTGCATTTTTGATTTTGGAGTACTCTCGTGAATAAACATTTTGATTATTGTAAACTGGGACTCTTGTCTGTTTCATTCAACCAGAATCTTACCATCTCTGGGTTGCAGACTGAGTAGATTAATTGAAGTTTATGAACATTGATAACGAAATTCTCATAACACTCTCCTACCTTACCTGCCTATCCACTACTTACAACTTTAATGCCACCTGGCACGCTAACCAAACTACAGGGGGTGGTCCACCCAGGTCTTACCTAATGTGCATAGACAGGGTACATACTACAGGTAAATGTATGCCCGCAGGTCTCTTGCCTAAGCACTCCCAAGGTGCCTTTCCCTTCCCCCCTGGGAACAAAAACAGGGTAATTACTAACTTAAAGTGAACAATTTCAATAATCAAAAACACTGAGTTCTATTGGCACACACATACCTCAGAAGTAGTGGCTACAAAATACTTTACAACAAATTATACAGACCCACAACCAACAGAGCACATACAAAGAAGCTCTTTCCTAACAAAGGTACACTGGCTATTCAAGCTGCAGAAGGAGTCAGTAATTGCAGACAGCCGTATCTCCTGACGAGAGGGTGGGGTCAGAGCTCCAATTAGTGACGGGCCAACCAATCAGCTGCTTTGGGGAATCCAGGAAGCCATATCCTGAAATACTCACATACACAAACCCACAACACAGAAACTGGGGAACGTAACAGACTTGTTCAAGTTATTTACTGTTCTAAAACAAGTATAACCATTCTAGCCTTCTACAGAAGACTACATGATCGTAGCACTTGGAATTGACCCAATACTAGCCTGTCTAGGACCGGGGATCCGCTAGCTGATGATCTTCATCAGATGATACTCATAGGACTTCATGTTACATAATACATGTATGTTTTGTTCAGTAAAGTTCATATTTATATCCAAAAATCATATTTTACATTGACGTGTTATGTTCAGTAGTTCCAAAACATGCAGTGATATTGCAAAGAGCCACATGAATTCACAGAAATTCTCATTATAAATGTTGATGAAAATGTAAGTGTTATGCATGGAATTTAGGATACACTTCTCCTTAATCCAAGCACTGTGTCAGATTTAAAAATAATAATAATCTGAGAACGGCACTCAGAGCCCAAATCAGCCAAAAGAAATATCCGCCCTGTTGCGCAGTCAACATTAGTCATAAATAGCATTATAAATATTCACTTACCTTTGATGATCTTCATCAGAATGCACTCCCAGGAATCGCAGTTCCACAAATGTTTGTTTTGTTCGATATTGTCCATTATTTATGTCCATTTATGTCCAAATAGCATCTTTTGTTAGGGCGTTTGGTAAACAAATCCAAAAGCACGTTCAGTTACAGACTGACGAAAATTCAAAAAAGTTATATTACAGGTCGAAGAAACTTGTCAAACTACGTATAGAATTAATCTTTAGGATGTTTTTATCATAAATGTTCAATAATGTTCCAACCGGAGAATTTTGTCTGTAGAAAAGCAATGGAACAAGAGATACCTCTCATGTGAAATGCTCGTGACTGAGACCCCTTAGTCAAACAGCTCCCATCCGGCCCCCCTTCACATGAGAAGCCTGAAACAACGTTCTAAAGACGGTTGACATCTAGTGGAAGCCTTAGGAAGTGCAACATAATCCATATCCCACTGTGGATTTGATAGGGGCTTAGTTCAAAAACTGCAAACCTCAGATTTCCCACTTCCTGCTTGGATTTTTCTCAGGTTTTTGCCTGCCATATGAGTTATGTTGTACTCACAGACATCATTCAAACAGTTTTTAGAAACTTCAGAGTATTTTCTATCCAATACTAATAATACTATGCATATATTAGCATCTGGGACTGAGTAGGAGGCAGTTCACTCTTGGCACGCTATTCATCTAAAAGTGAAAATGCTGCCCCCTATACCAAATAAGCTAGGTAACCAGCAGAAAGAAATACGTATATTAACTGACTAAGATTGGAATACACTTACTGTAACCATATACTAAATCAGCAATGTTATGATCAGATTACGCTTACTGTAACCAAATATTCAATCAGCAATGTTGTGATGGCGACCATTCATAACAATGATGAATTATTCTATTGACAAATACCACAATTGTCTGGTTTAATCTATGGCTATTTGATTATATAGTATATACAGTATGTTTCTGTTATGAATTTTTTACACTTCAATCTTAGCATCTTCAATTCATTCCAAAGATGAATTTACTTTATAGAAAGATAAATTATTTGTAAGCATTCCGTTGGACCTCTTCAATAGTTTTCAAAGACACAGATCAATCAAAAAAACTCAGAGGAATTGAAAATCAAATGTTGTCCAACATATTGATGTATTATCCTCACTGAGCGATTACCTTCATTCATCTTGGAGACTTACAGTGCTATCAAAGAATTCACACCCCTTGACTTTTTCCACATGTTGTTCTGTTATAGCCTGCATTTAAATGGATTAAATTTAGATTTTTTTTTGTCACTGGCTGTTACGGATACAGGTATCCTGTGTGTGTGTATCCTGTGTGTGTATTTAATTTCTCTCCTTCTCCCCTCCTCACAGGTGGCAATCATCAGTCACCAATCAGTCATCAATCAGAAGACACCTGCTCCTTTTCCCTTACCCTATCACATTCCCCTTCCTTTGGTTTAAAAACCCTGTCGGTTGTTTTCTCATGAGCTCAATATCTCTGTCATGCCATCTCTCTGAAGATCTCTTGTTTGATTTAGCAACTACAGTTGTGCAAAAAAAGTATTTAGTCAGCCACCAATTGTGCAAGTTCTCCCACTTAAAAAGATGAGAGAGGCCTGTAATTTTCATCATAGGTACACTTCAACTATGACAGACAAAATTAGAAAGAAAATCCAGAAAATCACATTGTAGGATTTTAAATGAATTTATTTGCAAATTATGGTGGAAAATAAGTATTTGGTCACCTACAAACAAGCAAGATTTCTGGCTCTCACAGACCTGTAACTTCTTCTTTAAGAGGCTCCTCTGTCCTCCACTCGTTACCTGTATTAATGGCACGTGTTTGAACTTGTTATCAGTATAAAAGACGCCTGTCCGCAACCTCACACAGTCACACTCCAAAACTCCACTATGGCCAAGACCAAAGAGCTGTCAAAGGACACCAGAAACAAAATTGTAGACCTGCACCAGGCTGGGAAGACTGAATCTGCAATAGGTAAGCAGCTTGGCTTGAAGAAATCAACTGTGGGAGCAATTATTAGGAAATGGAAGACATACAATACCACTGATAATCTTCCTTGATCTGGGGCTCCACGCAAGATCTCACCCCGTGGTGTCAAAATGATCACAAGAGCGGTGAGCAAAAATCCCAGAACCACGCGGTGGGACCTAGTGAATGACCTGCAGAGAGCTGGGACCAAAGTAACAAAGCCTACCATCAGTAACACACTACGCCGCCAGGGACTCAAATCCTGCAGTGCCAGACGTGTCCCCCTGCTTAAGCCAGTACATGTCCAGGCCCGTCTGAAGTTTGCTAGAGAGCGTTTGGATGATCCAGAAGAAGATTGGGAGAATGTCATATGGTGAGATTAAACAAAAATATAACTTTTTGGTAAACACTCAACTTGTCGTGTTTGGAGAACAAAGAATGCTGAATTGCATCCAAAGAACACCATACCTACTGTGAAGCTTGGGGTGGAAACATCATGCTTTGGGGCTGTTTTTCTGCAAAGGGACCAGGACGATGGATCCGTGTAAAGGAAAGAATGAATGGGGCCATGTATCATGAGATTTTGAGTGAAAACCTCCTTCCATCAGCAAGGGCAATGAAGATGAAACGTGGCTGGGTCTTTCAGCATGACAGTGATCCCAAACACACCGCCTGGGCAACGAAGGTGTGGCTTCGTAAGAAGCATTTCAAGGTCCTGGATTGGCCTAGCCAGTCTCCAGATCTCAACCCCATAGACAATCTTTGGAGGGAGTTGAAAGTCCGTGTTGCCCAGCAACAGCCCCAAAACATCACTGCTCTAGAGGAGATATGCATGGAGGAATGGGCCAAAATACAAACGTTTGACCTCTGTCATTGCCAACAAAGTGTATATAACAAAGTATTGAGATAAACTTTTGTTATTGACCAAATACTTACTTCATAGTTGAAGTGTACCTATGATGAAAATTACAGGCCTCTCTCATCTTTTTAAGTGGGAGAACTTGCACAATTGGTGGCTGACTAAATACTTTTTTGCCCCACTGTACATGTCACTTTGTCCGTTACCCTGTGCTTCTTAGTTATTGTTTTTTATGGTGTTTGACTGTTTGTTTGATGGTGGGAAAAGGGGGTACCAAGACAAGTCGCCCATAGGCATACACTACCTGTTGGAATACTTTGTCTAAGAACACGAGGTAGAACTGGGCGGACCACCCACTATTTTTGGTTAGTTAGTTAGCTGTCTTGAAGTTGGCTAGTCTAGCTTAGGGGTGTTTTTGGATATTTGTTTCTTTCCTTGGGTCCAGCTCATCCCCTTTTCCTGACCCCCTTTACCGTATGTTTACCAAATAAACCATGAGTGTTTGACGGTAGATTTAACTTGTCTGTGGTTATTTGTTCTCACTGTTACTTTTTCACTGTTATAATTTGCATGAGTTATGTTACGGGTCTCGTTGCCATCCCCCCTAGACTGTAGAGGCAAAGGGATTCGTAACACTGGCCTACAAACAATACCCCATGACGTCAAAGTGGAATAATGTTTTCAAAATGTTTTAAGTCAATAAGTATTCAACCCCTTTGTTATGGCAAGTTTAAATAAGTTCAGGAGTAAAAATGTGCTCAACTCCCATAATAGGTTGCATGGACAAACTCTGTGTTCAATAATAGTGTTTTTTATGGCTACCTCATCTCTGTACCCCAACATTTACAATTATCTGTAAGGTCGCTCAGTGGAGAAATTTCAAACAGATTCAACCACACAGACCAGAGAGTTTTCCAATACCTCGCAAAGAAGGCATTGCATATCCCTTTGAGCAAAGTTAAGTTAATTATTACACTTTGGATGGTGTATCAATACATCCAGTCATTACAAAGATACAGATACTTCCTAACTCAGTTGCCGGAGAGTAAGGAAACTGCTCAGGGATGTCAACGTGACGCCAATGGTGACAAAAACAGTTACAGAGTTTAATTGCTGTGAGTGGAGAAAACTGAGGATGGATCAACACCAACGTAACTACTCCACAATAGTACCCTAATTGACAGAGTGAAAAGAAGGAAGCCTGTGCAGAATAAACTATTCTAATCATGCATCCTGTTAGCCACAAGGCACTAAAGTAATACTGTCAAAAATGTGGCAAAACTATTCACTTTTTGTTCTGATTACAAAGTGCTATATTTCGGGCACATCCAATATAACACATTGTTGAGTACCAATCTCCATAGTTTCAAGCATGGTGGTGGCTGCATTGTGATATGGGTATGCTTGTAATCATTAAGAACCAAGGAGTTTTCAGGATAAAAAAGAAATGGAACAGAGCTAATAAGCACAGGCAAAATCATAGAAAACCTAATTCAGTCTGTTTTCCACCAGACACTGGGATTTGAATTCATCTTTCAGCAGGACAATAATCTAAAACACAAGCCCAAATATACACTGTAGTTGCTTACCAAGAAGACAGTGAATCTACTTGAGTGGCCGAGTTACAGTTTTGACTAGCACTGATCAACAACCAATTTGACAGAGCTTGAAGAACTTTAAAGATAACAATGTGCAAATGTTTCACAATTCTGGTGTGGAAATCTCTTCGAGACCCAGAAATACTCACAGCTGTATTATCTGCCAAAGGTGCTTTTACAAAATATTAACCTATAGGTTTGAATACTTATGTAAATTATATATTCCTGTATTTAATTTTCAGTTAATTTGCAAACCCTCTAAAAAAAAAATTCCACTTTGTCATTATGGGCTATTGTGTGAAGATGAGTGAGGAATATATATATATTTTAATCCATTTAGAATTTAGGCTGTAACACAACACAATGTGGAATAAGTCAATTGGCATTCACATTTCTGAAGGCATTGTATATACAGTTGAAGTCGGAAGTTTACATACTGTCACGCCCTGGCCTTAGTATTCTGTGTTTTCGTTATTATTTTGTTTAGGCCAGGGTGTGGCATGGGGATTTATGTGGTTTGTTTTGTCTGGGGTTGTTTGTAGTTATGGGATTGTGGTTAGAGTAGTACTCTAGGTAAGTCTATGGTTGCCTAGAGTGGTTCTCAATCAGAGGCAGGTGTTTATCGTTCTCTGATTGGGAATTGGGAAGTTGACTGTGCCTTTAAACAGCTTGGAAAATTCTAGAAAATGATGCCATGGCTTTAGAAACTTCTGATAGGCTAAATGACATAATTTGAGTCCATTGGAGGTTTACCTGTTTATGTATTTCAAGGCCTACCTTCAAACTCAGTGCTTATTTGTGTGACATCATGGGAAAGAAAATAAAAAGAAATCAGCCAAGACCTCAGAAAAAAATTGTAGACCTCCACAAGTATGGCTCAACCTTGGGAGCAATTTCCAAATGCCTGACGGTACCACGTTCATCTGTGCAAACAATAGGACACAAGTCTAAACACCATGGGACCACTCAGCCGTCATACCGCTCAGGAAGGAGAAGCGTTCTGTCTCCTAGAGATGAATGTACTTTGGTGCGAAAAGTGCAAATCCATCCCAGAACAACAGCAAAGGTCCCTGTGAAGATGTTGGAGGAAACAGGTACAAAAGTATCTATATCCACAGTAAAACAAGTCCTATATCGACATAACCTGAAAGGCCGCTCAGCAAGGAAGAAGCCACTGCTCCAAAACCGCCATAAAAAAGCCAGACTACAGTTTGCAACTGCACATGGGGACAAAGATAGTTATTTTTGGAGAAATATCCTCTGATCTGATGAAACAAAAATAGATCTGTTTAGCCATAATGACCATCATTATGTTTGGAGGAAAAGGGGGGAAGCTAGCAAGAACACTTTCCCAACCATGAAGCATGGGGGTGGCAGCCTTTTGTTGTGGGGGTGCTTTGCTGCAGGAGGGACTGGTGCACTTCACAAAATAGATGGTATCATGAGGCAGGAATGTTATGTGGCTATGTTGAAGCAACATCTCAAGACATCAGTTAAAGCTTAGTCGCAAATGGGTCTTCCAAATGAACAATGTCCCCAAGGATACTTCCAAAGTTGTGGCAAAATGGCTTAAGGACAACAAAGTTATGGTATTGGAGTGGCCATCACAAAGCCCTGACCTCGATTCTATAGACAATTTGTGAGCATATCTGAGAAATGTGTGTGCGAGCAAGGAGGCCTGCAAACCTGACTCAGTTACTCCAGCTCTGTCAGGAGGAATGGGCCAAAATTCACCCAACTTATTGTGGGAAGCTTGTGGATGGCTACCCAAAACATTTGACTCAAGTTAAACAATTTTAAGGCAATGCTACCAAATACTAATTGAGTGTATTTAAATTTCTGACTCACTGTGAATGTGATGAAAGAAATAAAAGCTGAAATAAATAATTATCTCTACTATTATTCTGACATTTCACATTCTTAAAATAAAGTGGTGATCCTAACTGACCTAAAACAGGAAGTTTTTACTTGGATTATATGTCAGGAATTGTGAAAAACTGAGATTAAATGTTTTTGGCTAAGGTATATGTAAACTTCCAACTTCAACTGTACATATATAAACTCTGGGTTTAGATAGATAAACCATAATCCAGCTAATGTCATGAAGGAAAAGTGGAGAAGCCATCATTCTGTTTCAGTTTCATCAAGAAATATTCACCCTCTCGAGAGGATGTTACAATGATTATTGGATCGCTCTTCATTTGAAGTGCACCTTATGAAGGCTTCATTATCACTACATAGATGCTTCACAAATCATCTATTTCATATAGCATGCTCTGTTAAGACTCATAATGTGGCAGAACGTTTTGACATAACCATTCAATTATCTGTTAATTCATTAATCATTCATAGTGCACGAAATACGCTTATAGATTTGTGACCATTTATGTTGTGCTAATAAAGCCCATATGAATGTTTTTATGGAGCTTTCATGAAATGCAATTCAACTGAAGCGGGACCGATTTATTGAATATAAGGAAATGCTACTATGATATAGTAAACTGCATGCTTGCAAACATTAAATTTCCTTTGAATTACATCACATCTCTCCATTTTAATTATTCCAATCGTTCTCTGCATATAGAGTGGTGCACCGCATAGCACCAGATATGGAATGTAGCCTTCATTTAGAAGTGTGTGTGTGTTTACTGCAGCCCCAATTAAGCACCACCATAGTAATGCACATGTACTAATGAGAGTCTAAATATGTCTTGACGTTGTAAGGACATGTCCTGAATGATGTTGTCAGGCCTGCAGCTTGGGGAAATCAACTGGGAAACTGATTTGACCAATGAGTTGGTCTCGGACCACAATCAATGGCCTGTCAGGAAGAAGATTGACTTTTTACAATACTAGGACGTGGCATTACTGTCAAGACTATGTGTTAAACACAGTCCTCCCAATACAGCATCAAAATGCCACCCTAGGTGTCATGGAGTGCTATAATAAGAAGTAAGCAGTAAGTTAACTGTTTAAAGGACACCTTCGCCACTTTTAACATTTGGGTTGTTATTATGAAGTATTTAGTTATGTCCGATACAATTTTTGTGTAATTTTTGCGATTTAATGTCTATTGACTATTTAGTGATGTTTTCAAGTAGGATCACTGAGATGGCTTAATAAAATAAATTATGGGCAGTCATTTTCAGCGTTCTATATAACCTGTCTGTAGTTTTCTAATCATATTGGAACTATTTGCTGTATGTTGCTTTGGTTGTCTTCATCTAATAACATCTGGACATTTTTGAAATAGATGCTCAAAACTGTTGTTTACGATTGTTAAGACTGTTATTTTAGCAAGCACTAATATTTCACATTCATCAGTCTTGCTAGCTAGCATACAGTAACTATAGCTGTGTTCGAATACTCATACTAACTGCACTAACCTATTATTTGTGATGTAAATTGAGTATGTAGTATGCTCATACGTATGGATATAGTTAGTATGCCAACATTCCCATTTACATTCACATTTTTTGTTGTTGTGTATTGCAGTTGATTGGTGACAATGACATGAGCATATACTCAGAATGACATTCCTGCAAGCATTATATATTTACAACCCCAAAGTAATGTGAAATGCACTCATAACTTATGACACACAGTAAGCAATACATTTAGACTAAGCTTCATCTGGGCTTGACAGCCAGCTAGCTAAGCTGACTGAAGGCTAACTAGGCAGAGCATTACATCATGGGAGATGAAATGGCGCCGGAAGAAATGGCAGCAGTTTTACTATTATGTGGGGTTTTTTGCGTTATTTAACTTATTTTGTACAATGTTTCTGCAACCATATCTTACGGCAAAAAGAGCTTCTCGATATCAGGACAGTGATCACTCACCTCGGATTAGACAAAGATTTTTTCTACAACAAAGACGACGCACAAGACATTCTCCAAACATCCCACAGGACTGTTTTGCTATCACAGACTGGAACATGTTCCGGGATTCTTCCAATGACATTGAGGAATACACCACATTAGTCACTGGCTTTATCAATAAGTGCATCGATGACGTCGTGCACACAGTGACTGTACGTACATACCCCAACCAGAAGCCAAGGATTACAGGCAACATTCGCACTGAGATAAAGGGTAGAGCTGCCGCTTTCAAGGTGCGGGACTCTAACCCGGAAGCTTACAAGAAATCCCGCTATGCCCTGCGATGAACCATCAAACAGGCAAAGCGTCAATACATGGCTAAGATTGAATCATATTACACCGGCGCCAACGCTCGGTGGATGTGGCAGGGCTTGCAAACTATTACAGACTACAAAGGGAAGTACAGTGACACGAGCCTAGCAGACGAGCTAAATCACTTCATGCTCGCTTCGAGCAACACTGAGGTATGCATGAGAGCAGCAGCTGTTCCGGACAACTGTGTGATCACGCTCTCCGTAGCCAACGTGAGTAAGACCAGTAAACAGGTCAACATACACAAGGCTGCGGGGCCAGATGGATTACCAGGACATGTGCTCCGGGCATGTGCTGACCAACTGGCAAGTGTCTTCACTGACATGTTCAACATGTCCCTGATTGAGTCTATAATACCAACATGTTTCAAGCAGACCACCATAGTCCCTGTGCCCAAGAACACAAAGGCAATCTGCCTAAATGACTACATACCCGTAGCACTCACGTCCGTAGCCATGAAGTGCTTTGAAAGGCTGGTAATGGCTTTCAAAGAGAGAGACAGCCTATAGGGAGGAGGTCAGAGACCTGGCAGTGTGGTGCCAGAATAACAACCTATCCCTCAATGTAGTCAAGACTAAGAAGATTATTGTGGACTACAGGAAAAGGAGGACCGAGCACGCCCCCATTCTCATCGACGGGGCTGTAGTGGAGCAAGTGTCTGAGGAAGGCCCTAAAAATGTTCAAAGACCCCAGCCACCCCAGTTCTCTCTACTACCGCATGTCAAGTGGTACCTGAGTGCCAAGTCTCGGACAAAAAGGCTTCTCAACAGTTTTTACCCCCAAGCCATAAGACTCCTGAACAGGTCATCAAATGACTTCCCAGACTATTTGCATTGTGTCCCTCCCCCCAAACACTCTTTTTACGCTGCTGCTACTCTCTGTTTATCATATATGCATATTCACTTTAACTATACATTCATGCACATACTACCTCAATTGGGCCGACCAACCAGTGCTCCTGCACATTGGCTAAACGGGTTATCTGCATTGTGTCCCGGCACCCGCCACCCGCCACCCGCCAACCCCTCTTTTACGCTACTGCTACTCTCTGTTCATCATATATGCATGGTCACTTTAACCAGAAGGGGGTTATGGTACCCATTTGGGAACGAACCCTCCCACGTTCAGCTGGGACGTGGCGCAATGGAACGCAAAAATATTCTTAGAAATATTTAACCTCCACACATTAACAAGTCCAATAGCTCAAATGAAAGATAAACACCTTGTTCATCTACCCAGCAAGTCAGATTTCTAAAATGTTTTACGGCGAAAACATAGCACATATTTATGTCAAACCACCCCAAAGACACAGCTAATTTGAATAGCCAAGTTGAACAAAATATGCAATCAACAAACGCAGGATTAAAAGAAAAATAATTCACTAACCTTTTGAAAATCTTCATCAGATGACAGTAATATGACATGTTACACAGTACATTTATGTTTTTTTCAATAATATGCCATTTATATCCATAAATCTCTGTTTACAATGATGCCATGTTCAAAAAATGCTACTCAAATGTCCGGAGAAATGATGATAGCTCCGTCAGAGAACGTCAGATAACAAGCAATACACATCATAAACTTTAACTAAATATACATGTTCTACACATAGATAGAAAGATACACTTCTTCTTAATACAACCGCTGTGTTACATTTATTTTTAACGTTACAGAATACGTTCACTAGGCTATAATATGAGACGGCGCTTAGAAATTAGCATTACGTCTCCTCTATCTTGGAGTCCACAGAAACCCAAATTTACCACATAAATATTCCCTTACCTTTGATGTTCTTCCATCAGAAGACCTGGAAGGAGTTATACTTACCAAAAACATTGTTTGGTTTTGAAGTCTGTGTCTTTAGGTTATCAAACGCGACAAATTCCGGTCGAAATGCAGCCAAAATTCTAGTGGATGCGCACCAAAACATCAAAATTACATATTATATGTCGACTAAACTGGTCAAACTAAGTGCAGAATCAAGCTTTAGCATGTTATAAATGTGGAAAACAATCCTTAGCACGAACAGAAACACCGACATCGTTTGGTCAATCCTGGAAGAAAGAGAGCTCTGGAGCGTCCGCGCGCATGAAAGTACTTGTTTTTTCGCGTGACCCGAAGGTTTCAGCCCGCCAAAAGTCTCGTGGGCGCGCGATTCTCACAATGGCAAGCCCCATTGAAAGCAGACATCGCGCTGAAGACATACAAACTGTTCCCAGGTCTGTAACTCCTTGGGAAGGGTGGGGGCGATGACGTCAAAGTTGGGCCAAGTTTTCTGATGACAAGAGAGAGTTTGGGAGAATGGCTGCCCTGAGAGTTCTGCTTTACATACAGACATAATTTGAACGGTTTTAGAAGCTTTAGAGTGTTTTCTATTCAATAATAATTATTATATGCATATATTAGCAATTTTGGACAGATTTTCTTTCTGTTTACTATGGGCACGCAATTCCTCCAAAGGGGGCAGTAGTCAGCCCTATCCTTAACAGGTTCATATCTACATGTACATACTACCTCAATCAGCCTGACTAACCGGTGTCTGTATGTAGCCTCGCTACTTTTATAGCCTCGCTACTGTATATAGCCTGTCTTTTCACTGTTGTTTTATTTCTTTACTTACCTGTTGTTCACCTAACAAATTTTTTTGAACAATTGGCAGAAGCCTGTAAGTAAGCATTTCACTGTAAGGTCTGTACAACACCTGTTGTATTTGGAGCACGTGACAAATAAAGGTTCATTTGATTTGATTTGATGAAATGCACACTGCGACTTGAGGTGTGCTGTAGACGAGGGCAATACAGACGCTTCAACATGTCAAAAACAAGGAATCATGAATTTCAAAAATTTTCAAACATAAAATGTGTATCAAATCTTACAGTAGTGCATATATACTAACAGTATAATAACGGGTTATAAAGTGGTGGAATTTTCCTATAATACGTGGTGTGGAAGTAGACAGTGAAAGGGAGTAACAAGTTCAGCCTGTGCTAATGGCAATGCTAATGCATTAGCGTATTTAACCTCAGCAATTTTACTCAGTGTGCAAGATAAATATTCAAATCTTTATCCTCTGAGTTGATCCTTTGATATACGATTCCTTTATCTAATCCATTCAGCATCTATCCCAGCCAGGCCAATGGAGTGGTTAAACAGGGACGAGTAATTAAAATCCGCTCTTTCCTTCAGAGTGCAGATTGGGGGTGAATGGCTCAGCTTCACTCATGGTCTATGGGTGGCTTGCTCTCCTCCAAGCAATTTGAACCAGAAATTTCAACCGCTCACTGTGAGAATGAGTAAATGGCTCATCTCTATTGTCCCAGGAGAGCATTGGGAGCCTAATGTAAACCCTTTCTCTTCAATAAGGTCAATGTGTCACTGTTATTAGAGTTGCTGCATCATTGTTTTGGGTCTCATGTTGACATGGGTCCTATATCATGTCTCAATACTCAAAAATGGCTTCCTTTCCACATTCACCTTCCCTACAAGGCAGATGAAACAAATGTATATGTGTCCATCATATTTCATCAAGCGATGGCCATTGAGATAAGTGGCTTTGAGCCTAAGGAGTCACCATTGTTTTAATATAATGGATACACAACTAGTATATCTAGAACCTGCATGCATTTGGTGTAGACTTGGTGTTACTTCCTCTACTAACCATGGGCTGAATCCTGACTAGAGATTTGTGCATGTAACCTGTGTGAATCATCCATTGATGTCATGAGGAGATTTAGATTCTTCCTTAGGTGCTTATTTGCGGCCGTTTATTTCCCAAACTGAATGCCGTATCAGAACCCATGTGGACTCTCTCGCTCTCATTCTCTCTCCATCTCTACCTTTCTATCTCTCCAGAATGAAAGAAATTGCAATCACAAGGGGATACAATGAAAGCCCATGAAAGAGAGTGAGAGCTAGAGAGGGACAGCAAGAGAGGGAGGCAGGGAGAGCGAGAGAGAGGCAGAGAGGGAAAGAGATTTCTGGCCCTATCTTTTACACTCCACACTGGCAAATGGGAGTCCAATTTCATGAAGGTAAAATGAAAGAGGTAATTTTGTGCAAGGTCTCTCAACCCCATCCTTAATGAATTCGGAGAGAGAAGGAGATGATCTTATTTCAAGTCAATTAGTGGTACTATCAATCACAAAGGCCCACTGAACATCATTCAATTTCGTGTGATTGAGCTATGAGACTGGGTCATGTGTAGGCCTACTGCAAGACTGGCCAACCCTCCTCCTGAATTGCTTCTGAATGTGTGTCATCAAGACAATGTATTTGCCAGGTAAGGGCAATTGTATGGTATGAGCCATATTGGCCTCTTGAGAGAGTGAGTATCTGTTGTCCCTGAACCATGGATGTACATTTTTACAGTCTAGTGTTACAGTTACTTCAGTGTGCCTAGTGTGGGACTAACGGTTGCTTCAAAATGTATAGTTCGGTTGGAGCATGCGTTTTATAAAATCTCTATACAGTCTATAGGGTTGGTATATTCCATGTGGTATATGCCACGTACCCTCTTTCAGTCTTTCTTTGATTTGATGCGATGACATAGTACTGTAATGTGTTTGACGGAGAGACAGATCTCTACACTGGCTGTAGATCACTCTCAAAGGGTGTCAGACCAAAGCTTATCAGATCACAGGCTTCTGTGATATGCTCTCCACTGTCTGACTGGGAACATGGACATGAAGGACAGCTATAAAATCCCTAACCCAATTAGGCGCGGTGTATTCAGTTAGAGCCGTGAAATTGTCAAATTGGACCTTAAAAGAGCCTTACGCCACCACTTTCTATTTCAGTGTGAGGATTCAAGAAATGACTTGGTCCATACACTGACTTCTAATCGCTTCTATGGTTGGGAGTTGGGACCATACAGTAGGTTATTCAACAAAAATTCCTTGTCCGATTGGATGTATGAACTGACTGGAATTTAAATAAAAGTGAACTCCTATTTTGGAATGTGATACCATGCAAAACACAACTCCAATGCTAAATATGGGCTGGGCACTTCAATTTGACATCATGTAGAAAACAAATCCCAGGATTGGAATTGCATATGCAACTCCCATTCTGCTTCACAGCAAGTGTTTTTGGGTCCCTTAGATCTTGTCCCAGCCGACGCAGAAGCGCATCAATTTGCCGTGTTACATTTCCATCCTCTCTGAATGATTTCCCTTTGTTACACGTCCGTCTGCTTTGTCTCCCCGAAATGGAATCCTCCTCAAAGTATGATTGAATGCTGAGGTTAATGGCCGACGTCGCTCTTTTGCCTGATGAGGTGAGGTACGCTTGAACCAGATGCCAATTCTGCAAACAGAGCAGATGCACGGCGCACCAGGGCTGATTTCCTTTCAATTAGTCTGAGCAATCAATGCAATCTGTGTTTGGTAATGTGCAACACTGTCACTGCTGCTGCTGAAGGGAGGAAGAGAGGGATGGAACAGAAGGCCTGAGAAAGGCAAAAGAAAAGAGGGGAAGTGAGGAACGGAAAGAAAATCAAATCTGGTCCCCGTGTTTAAATACTGTGTGAGGTGTTTGACAAAGAAAGATTGGAACTTTTGTTGGACATACTGAAAATATAGAAGTCTGTACTGAAGATCTGCTACACAATGCATATAGGCCTGGTTCCTATACCCACACGAGTAGAATGATGCAAGGTATTGGGCCATGCATTCTAAGTAGTATGTTAGTACGGACATTAGAACATTACCTAGAATTTGGCCTTTACTGATAGAGCCCATAGAAACGCATTGAATAACACATTCATAAATGGCTAAAAAGACAGTAAAAAAATGATTCATAAGGAATAAGGTTTTGATGTGTCTGTCCTATATCTAGGTGATACTGTATAAATAAGCTCAGGAAATATTTGTGTGTTTTGGACACATATTTAACCCCTTATTCTTGTTGGCACAAAACTACCTCCATACTTCCATTCCTTTGTACGGATTACCTTCAGACGAGTCTGTAGAGAAAAACGGAGAATAACATTGTGTTCGCGAGAGTCCATAATGGGGTCATATTAGTTTGTACTGTAGCTCAAAGGTTCGGAAGCTACAGAATGAAGTTGGCACATCAGCGTTACAGACTTCAGACGAGTCCAGTGACACTTGTGACTCTTCAGACGAGTGCCGTGACACGAGTCCTGTTTCTCCTTTCCAAAGAGTGGTTTGTAGGCCAATAATTGTTTTGCAGGCCAAACCGTTCGGGCACTATAGACATTTTCTCATGGTCTGACAAACACCGCAGTAGCTCGGCCACCTTCCACCGCAGATGTGTAAGATTGAGATGCAGTCCATGCAATGAACCTGATACAGTATTTGATACACTGCCGATTTTGCAGGTTTCCCTACATACAAAGCATGTAGAGGTCTGTCATTTTTATCATAGGTACACTTCAACTGTGAGAGACGGAATCTAAAAAATCCAGAAAATCACATTGTATGATTTTTAAGTAATTTATTTGCATTTTATTGCATGACATAAGTATGCATAGTAAAGTGTTGTATTTTTTTATATTTCACTTTCTCTGGTCATAGGAGTAACAACAGGAATTGGTGCATGAGGCAGAAATAATGCGGCTTGACTCGAGTTTCACCATCAGAGAGAGAGGAGGGATGGTGAGTCGGGTGAGAGGCAGCCTCACCACTGCTCCCTCCCCTCAGCCTGACCACCAGATGTAGGCCATCCATCTAGTAAACAAAAAAAAGCAAATTATGATGGTCGCTCAGCTGTGCCTCAATAGGAATACAGCAAATAAATGTTGTAAAATATCATTTCAAAACGGTCTGAGAAGAAAATCATTGGCAGGGCAATTCAAGCATAGCAATCTGCAATGCTAATGTATTTGGACTATAGCCTACTGCACAAACAGCATTGCTACCGAATTGTTTTTAATTGCTTAAAGTTTCATGGGCTTACGTTTAAGTCATGATTTTAAAACAAATCTGAGCGGTAGATCTCGGCTTGCATTTTGACTCAGAAAGTGATCTTGACTCAGAAAAGGTTGGTGTCCACTGTTCTAGAGCGATCCTGGCGCACCTTAGGATGCCTGAGTTCCAACACAGCATGGGCTGCCCGCTTTCCCCAAATCCTTTTCATACCTTCATATTCTATGAATGTCGACTTATATATTTGATCAATTACAGTGATTTTTAGCTTGTCTTTCCTATAAACAGTGAGCCTTCATAAGAACCCAGATGAAGAGTGGGGTGCGTGGGAGGATGCAGTGAATCAGAGACTGAAAAGCCAGACGGAGGTCCCCATAGATTCAATACAAAGGGTGTTATCATCAAAGCAGCAGCAACATGCCACTGTTCTCTACTCCCATTCCAGCACCTTCTAATGATAATCCATAGTAACCCATTTGAGCTCCATGGCTCTAGACACAGGCTGCCGGCTTTTAAACCATAGGTGAGGTTTTCTTGGCTTTTATTTGGTACATTACTTCTCCTATAGCAGAGGACTCCAATCCTGACCTTGCGGCTCCCCAGTGTGTTCAGGCTTTTGTTCCCATGCATTTACTACCCCCACCTGATATACAGTATCTAATCGATGCCTTGATAATCAATAGAAGTTTAATCAGACGTGTCACCCGGATCACATCGTGGCTCTCCAGGAGTACACTGCTCATCATGCTGTTTGAGGTTATATTCTTTAACTATAATACTTTAACGCCCGTATCAGGCAATTTCTATTGAAATACTATTTGTGACTCTGATCGGGTCACATATTTGAACATTCTCAGTTCAATACATGTTGAATAAATTATAGTAGCTATTATAGTAACTGCTCAGTAACTAAAATGTCTATCATGATAAATGTTCTAGCAGCATGACACTACATTTAAGGTAAACATAAATCATATGCTGTAAATTAATTTTGTGTTTCAGTTTCTCTACTTCTCAAATTAGAACTGTAATTCATTTTTTTTAAAGGAAGCAAACAGTACCTTTGGTCAGATTATGAGACCTTCATATTTGAGATGATTAGAATGCTTGAAGTTTTACCAAGAAGGGAAAAAAAACGTGGTACTTTCTTCTAACATATTTTATATGATAAACCTTATCTTCTACGTGCCAAATGTTAAAAAATATTTGACATATTCATCATCTCCCCCTGTCTACAATCACATACTGTGGTATCGGCTATGCAAGCGAAGACCTTGCGTTCAAATGAAATGTGTGATATTCATTTCACAGTTAAATACACTCTTGTTTTATGCTGTGGCATTAATTCCAAACATGAAGCTAAAGTTAAGTGACATGTTAAATTGAAAGTGTTTGTTTGCCCATGAGGGAGAATGCAGTAGAAAACAATGAAGATAATGCCACATTTGGAATGTCATCCCTGTATTCCATTATTTCTGCATAGTGATGTTAAAAAAATGTTGGCAACCTTACTGTACCACACAATGTACAATTACTAGACAGTCACATTTGTGCTGAGTTTGACCATAAGGGGTACTTGAATAGTTTTTAATTAGTTAGTAATCACCTAGTATCTGCAATGTTTTAATATGTTGGAATCAATAGCACATTGAACTCAGAAATCACTCAGCCCAAAAGCCCTTATTTGATAGCACATTCCAACAATCTAACAGTACAACACTTGGAGACAGTCTTTGTGGCAACTTTTTAAGTTTCAAGTTTGATCGTAATATAAAGTATAGAACATAATCATTATAACAATTATATGTTAGGAAGCCGATTTAGACCTTTGCAATGACCTCTTATCTCTGATTTATATTATCTCCATTTTTAATTAGGAACGACTCTAAAGATGTAACTGGCTGGAGTTAATACTGGAGCAGGTTAAACAGTTTCCCTCTTGCTGGTGAGCCCAATGATTGGCAGGAAGTGAGAGACTAATTGCCCAGCTTTGGCAGACTCATCACCATTGAATAAAATGTTCAACTGACTTCTCCTCCTCTTATAAAAAGGGACTTGATAATGAGAGGGAAAAGATGAGGAATAAGGGAAGATATAAGGCAAGTCCACACCCTCTCTCTCTCCCTCTCCCTCTCCCTCTCCCTCTCCCTCTCTCCCTCTCTCCCTCTCCCTCTCCCTCTCTCCCTCTCTCCCTCTCCCTCTCCCTCTCTCCCTCTCTCCCTCTCTCCCTCTCCCTCTCCCTCTCCCTCTCCCTCTCCCTCTCTGGTGAGTGTCCAGTGGTAAGATGAGGCAACATGTGCCTAAAGAGTTTCTCACTGAAACATAATGATATAGATTGTTAAATGATAATGGTTTCAAAGTGAATCAGTAGAGTTGAAAGGAATGTAAAGTACTAAAAAGAACAGAAAAATACACCATTTGGGCCTATGACGGTAGTGAGTCCTTGGAGGTGTCCCTGATGGCAGTGTCCCTGATGATGCAATAAACATAACTGAGATGAATGAACAAGTACAGTGCCTTCAGAAAGTATTCACACCCCTTCACCTTTCTATATCTTGTTGTGTTACAGCCTGAATTTAAAATTGATTCAATTCAGTTTTTTTTGTCACTGACCACAACACACTCAATTCCCCATAATGTCAATGTGGAATTATGTTTTTCTACATTTTTACAAATTAATTAAAAATGAAAAGCTGAAATGTCTTAGGTCAATAAGTATTCAACCCTTTTGTTATGGCCTAAATCAATTCGGGAGTAAAAATGTGTGGACACTGTGTGCAGAAATAGTGTTTAACATGAATTATTTGTAATCATTGACAAAAAAAAGTACAATTATATCCATTTTATTCCCACTTTGTAACACAAAAATGGGCTTGTCGTAATGGCTATAGCGGAATCAGTGGAATGGTATCAAATACATCAAACGTGGTTTCCAGGTGTTTGATGCCATTCTATTTACTCCATTCCAGCCATTATCATGAGCCGTCCTCCCCTTAGCAGCCTCCACTGGTGTGAAAGTCAAGTATCACTCCCTTGAGTATCATCAGTTGATGCAGAAAAATAGGTGTTCTTGGTGCGCTCTTGTAGGTATCAAACCCCTGTGTTTCTATTGGTTAATAAGGAGCTTAGGACAGACAGTTTAGGAAGAAGGAGAGGAGAACCTCTATATACTCAGCTGAGGGGCAATAGATCACAAAAGTGAAGGGAGAGGGCCAGTAGATAAGTAGTGAGCAAGAGGGAATGTGAGGAGAGATTTGCAAAGGCTATAGAGAAGGGACTATTCATCTGGCAGTCACTTGGAGAGATTGCAGGAGTCCTAGAGGGAACAAGAAAAGGAAGGAATCACTCCTGGCCTTGTACTGAAAATGTTGGGCCCTGAACACCGTTCTCTCAATGGTTTAGTTGAATTGCTGATCCCAAATGATGTGTTTAAAGTCACAGACTTGGAAACACACACATACGATAGAAGAACCAACCCATACATGTCATGTTCTTCTTTACTTGTGGGGACCTTACCCTAACCCTTACCATAACCCTAAACCCTAATCCTTACCTTAACCTTAACCCGTAATCCTAACCCAAACCCAAACCCTACACCTAACCACTTACCCTAAATCTAACCCTAACCCTAATTGTAAACCTAAACATAACCCCTTAAGCTTAAAATAGCCTTTGTCCTCATGGGGGGGAATTTTCCATGTGGGTACTTTTGAGGATTCTAGGTCCCCACAAGGATAGAAAAATCAACACAAACAGGCACGCACGCACGCACGCACGCACGCACGCACGCACGCACGCACACACACACACACACACACACACACACACACACACACACACACACACACACACACACACACACACACACAGCGATAGTACTTCGGATCATGCACAATCTGCTCAGGGGACATGTTCTGAGTAACTGAATTAACACTGAAGCCGAGGTCAACGCTCCATACTGTACAGCCAAACCTTCCGTGCTTTGGCTAGCAGGGTTCAAACTTGTCAAAGACAGCTAGCTGCTTCACATCTGTGGGCCCTGCTTGCTTCACTCGTTAGGGAGGCTGAGATCTTGCAGTCCTCTCGCAGTTAGAGTGTAAGTCATGGGGAGACGAGGGAGAGATGGGGAAGACGAGGTAACGCTCCATCCTGCTGTTAGGTAGAGGTTCTCATCACGCCTCCTCAGGGCACAAGGCTTACATGGAACAAGAGGTAATTAAAAGCAAATCAGTGTCAGTCTTCCAGCAAAGGTGTGGGCTCTGGGGACCCATCAACTACCAACATAATAAAATGTTTCCTTACACACTGCGGTGTCTAGAACATCCTGACTGTGAATTCATTCTGGAATATATAACTGTAACCGAAAGCCTCTTTGATTAACGTCTAGGTCTATTCAGGTTGACCATGACACCATACTATAGGTTTCTCAGATCATTGTGTACCACCTGACTGGTGCAGCTAGCAAAGTTAGGTGAACTCCAAAATATAATGGTTACTCTCTTTTTGCATAGAGAGAGAGAGAGAGAGAGAGAGAGAGATGTATATACAGTATATATATATATATATATATATATATATATATATATATAAAAGGGGTGGGGGAGGCAAGTAGACACCTAACTCAGCAGAAGTCACTCTGAGGTGTGTGCACACTACTCTGTGATGTCCTGAGGGCCAGATTGTGGAGACATACTCATGGTGGAGTGTCTTTACATTTACATTTACATTTAAGTCATTTAGCAGACGCTCTTATCCAGAGCGACTCTTTCTTCGCGCTCTCTAACTTAAAGTGCACTGCCAACAAATAGCAGAAGAGCAGCATGGGAATCAGAGAGTTCATCATCAGAATTCCAAGAATCTTTGTATAAATTCTCAGGGCCATTATGGGTTACGCTTTGTGTAAAGTTATACATTGCTGTACAGCACAGTACAATATAAACTGGCATTTCATGTGCACTACTGTATGCAAATAATGATCCCAGTTCACCAAGTGAAAGAGCTTGCATATAGGAATTATTATTAGCCAATAGAAACCATGGGCATTATATTTCAAATGTAATATTATCTACATTTCGTATTTTTTAACTCACAGAAAACTGAGCAACATCCTTGGAGTACATCACAATTTATGACATCATCCATTGTTGCGTGGGAACGGGTGGAAGAAGAACAGTGGTCCGTTTGACACATTTGAAGTTGCCGAGAAGCATGAGGATGCGTTGCAAGTTTCTCTGTCAGCAGTTGTTTTGCATTGCCTTTGGCATTGTAAGCACTTCTGTCAGAACTAGTAACATTTCTGGATTAGTTTAGAACAAAAAAAATACCTCTAGTATGAGTCACTGCGATGGGTACTATAGATTGCCTATGGCCATTCTGTTATCCAGAAACATGATCATGAGGGTGATGTTATACCCCTTGGAGGGAGAAATCACGCTCTTCTGTTGGTCCTGTCCTTGAGTATGAATTGATTGTAAGGTATAGTCACAGTAATGGCATTTTCTCTTCCTGGTTCTTACTCACAGAACATATTGAATGTACGGTATTTCATTCATCATGATGAAATGTATTCATATCATGTTCCAGCTATATTATGTCACCTGTCAATGGATTCAGGTTAGCCGATGACGATGGATTAGAGTGCTTTAGGTGCTGTACTATAAAATTCACCATTCACAGCTCTCTCTCTCTCTCTCTCTCTCTCTCTCTCTCTCACTCTCACTCTCACTCTCACTCTCACTCTCTCACTTTGTCTTTCTCGGTCTCTCTCTCATTCTGTATATCTCTCTATCCCCATCCCTCTCCATCTCTGTCCCCTCTTTCTCTCCCTCTTTTTCCCATCTCTCTCTCTATCTCCTTCTCTTCCACCCCTATCTCCCTCTCTCTCTATCTCCTTGTCTTCCACCCCCTATCTCCCTATCTATCTCCTTGGCTTCCACCCACTATCTCTCCTCTCTCTCTCTATCTCCTTGTCTTCTACCCCCTACCTCGCTCTCTCTCTCTCTATCTCCTTGTCTTCCACCCCCTATCTCCCTCTCTACCTCCTTGTCTTCCACCCCCCTCTCTCATTCTCTCTCTCTCTCTCTTTCTCGGTCGCTCTCGCATTCTGTATATCTCGCTATCTCTTCCCTCCCACTCTCTCCTTATTTTCCCCCATCTCTCTCTCTCTCCCCTTCTCTTCCACCCTCTTCTATCTTCCTCTCTCTCGCTCCTGTCTCAGCAAGGACACCAGCAGGCTGACTCATTCACGATTTAGCTGTCAGCTCTGTCACCCCGGGGATAGGATTTTACGGAGGAGGTTACTGTCAACATGTTCAGGGAGGGTGTATGGGTGGCGGCGTTACCAGGCTTGATTGCTTCATTGCTAATAATTTGAGAGACTACTGTTTGGTGGAAAATTGTAATGAATTGTGTCATATTTGGGGATTACATAATGATGCCTAGCATGTGTGTATGTGCGCATGTTTGTGTGTATGTATGCATGCATGTGTGTGTGTGTGTTTGAGTGTAATGTAAGTAGAGCCTGAAACAAGCCATAGTGTAACTGTATTCTAGTCTCCCTACAACCCACCCAGACTGGGCCAGACTTGCTCAGAGCATCTGGGCAACAGACAGCCCCATTAGCCCATAGGGTGCATTACTGCCAAGACAACAACAACAACATATGTCAGCATAATAATTGCATTAATGTTTTACATGTCTCAATGGGGTTGACTATGGGGGAAAAAAAGAAGGTGAATTAAATCCCCAACATTTTTATATTATTGTGGTCATATTTGGATGCAAAATATAGTGTCAAGGATCAACTTAACCAAACTTTCAGGAAGAAAATAGCCTTAGGACTGCATTATAAATACTAGTTTCAACATATCCAAAGCTGTTAAAGGGAGAGTGAGCTACTGTGAAGCTTTCCCTCCAAAAACCACCCATTTAGTGAGTTCATTACGTTTCCAAGGTACAAATTGTTTTCCTGCCCGCCAGGTATTGTCAATGAAGATGCAAGACGTTTGCTTGGCTCGCATGTAGATCAAACACCGTCTGCCCCGCGGACCCTTATTAATAGGCAAGGAATGTTTAAAGTAGTTTCAAGTGATCAACATGCTGGCAGGCCATACCCCTGTTGAATAAAAAATGAGTCCCAATGCTTTGAGAGGTGTAGATTAGACTCATATGTGGATTAGGCCCTGGGGATGTCAATGTTGGCCCACTTGATTGCTGTGTCTCACTGATAGATGGTCTCCTGTGATTTATTTCCACATCAAATGTTCTGTGTCATGAAACATGGGCCGTGGTGGGCTGTTGTGATATAATTGTTGTGACTGTCTTCCGATTTATCTTCCTGAGACAGTGCTACCCGCCTCTGCATACTCATCCTGGACACTGTATCCTCCATGCATACAACTCTCCTGAACGAGTCACAACAAGGCCCTACTTCACCGTAATCACCTTACTTACGGTACAATAAACATGCAAATGAATAAGTAAAGGGAGAAAACCAAAATCAAGGGAATCTACGATGAGATCAAAACCAGAGCACTCCAGGTTATGTAGATTGATTTGGCTGCGGTACTGGTTTGACTGAAGGGAGATTGAACTGGGGCGGCAGCAGAGGAGAAGGCTATAGGGCAGGGTTCCCCAACTGAATTTGACCCACGGGTGGTTTTATACCCCCCCCCCACAAAAAAGAAATTCCGCGCAAAATCATATATTTATATGTATTTACATTTTCATTGTTGGACATGACTGTAAAAACACCAGTTATTTCTATTTAGGTAACCTGTTCCCAAGTATTCTCATGCATAATAGATAACAGAGACCGAATACAGACACTTGATTGTATACAAAGCAAGGTTCTTCCGGTCAAATTGCAGTCTACAAATGATTTGTAATTATGTCCCGGCCGTCCTACCGTCCGCTCACAAACAAATCAGACCGGGGCTGAATCTAGATGATCCCTGTTCTAGGGCCTTGGAGGCTGACAGATGGAAGGGCCAGATGACGGGCATCACCGGATTGATGTCTCATGGTGGGAGCCGTTGCTCACACCATTTAAGCCGTGAGAACACTCAGGGTTCACATTAGCACCCATTTGGGCGTGTGTGTACATGTGGGAGCGAGATTGAGTGTGTGTGCATGCATGTGAGAGAGATGAATGTGTTGGTATGTGTGTTTGTGTGCGCATATGTAGGTGTGAGAAATAGTGTGTTTGAGAGATAGTGAGTAAGTGGGACCCCTGCACCTCTCATCCACCTCATGCAAAGGAACTAGCTCACAGTTTCTGGTACTACCTACAGCTCCTCCACTCACTCCCTAACACGGGTCCCTATGGTTTTGGTTCTATTGAGTAGCCATAGTAACACGGAAAGTCGCAATGGAAGAGCTGATTTAGAAGAAACACTGTAAATTAATGTGTCATCAAGAGACGTGATAACACCAGGAACTACTTTTATCACAGCCGGTGAGAACAATGACCCAGTAACAAACCACAGATTAACACATTGGCACCTCACCGTTTTCAACTTTATCTGAGGGCTATTTGCTCTCACTCCCCAATTGAGAATCTCAACACTGCCTTTTGAAACCAGACAGAAAAAAAGCTCGGAGGCATACTCCTGAGACCCAGCTGACATTTCATCATAAGAAAGAAATAGTGTTTCAGAGGAGCTCGACACGGAGTGCTCAACACGCATTCGGCTTTGACACGTGGAACACTTCGGAATATTACAGCAGATATGCTGTGCTTTGCTAAAACCCCATCAAGCCAAAAATGTGTATTACACCAGTGTGACAACCAATAGTTGATGTCTTCTATGTGACGAGCTAAAGCGCTAACGCTAACTTCATGCTGTCTCTTCAAACATGCATGAGCTGACTATGGGCATTCTGGAAATACATGACATCTGCCTCTGATTTCACATCGCATCCATTCTGCAAAACTGTTTCAGTCATGATGAGGATGACTGCGGAAACCCGCAAAACTGTAAATCCCACTGCTGTCACCAAAATGCGTTCCAAATAGCTTTGTTTACGAGACAGTGATTCTTCTTTAAAGGGATAGTTTGGTATTTTTATATGAAGCCGTTATTAAAAGTTTGGTTCACTCACGTTACTGAGGAATGTGATTGTCATTAGGACTTGATGCAGTGGTACATACAGTATGATAGATTTAAATGTATGTGTGTCCACCTTAAGACATGTTATTGTATGGTGTGTGTACGTAAGCTGCTACAGTATGTCTGATATGTCTGATATTTGTCTCATAGTTCCCCACTGCTGTTGTCTCAGTTGGAACAGGTCACTCTTCAAAAATAGATTTGACCTCAATGAGACTAACCTGGAAAAATATAGGGGGAAAAAACTATTAAATAAAACTACTTCCCCAGAGCCAGGTGAGCTGTACCCGAAGACTTCCGGTCTTTGCGCTAATGCTAGTTAGCATTGGCTCACAAAACTACCACTAACTTCCTTAATACTGGACGCAGATGCATAGAAACGGTATCCACGAGTTCACCTGACGTAGATAAAGGGCCTCAAAATCCCAAACTATCACTTTAACTCGTCGGGCTGCGACAACACTTAAAAATATTAAGTGGCCCTTATACGGGCTAGGTACAGTTTCCACCACTCTCCATTTAGCCGGCGCCAGACCTGTAAATCATTGTTATGTTTCATGGCACATTTCTTCCACAGTGAGCAGTAACGGGAGGTTTGTAAGGCGTCTCTACCAGTGACAGAGAAACATTCTCTGCTCTTAAATTGATCCCAGAAGACCATATGGCGTGTCTTCTGCCTACAAGTCTTACCGTATATTGGCTGAGAATATTGAGTCTCCACAGGGAGCCTTCGGAGTGTATATGTCCGTCATGCTCAGTACCGTCAGCGATACGTCCTCCCTATTCAACATTCAACAACAGCCTTGTAGGTAAAGGATTTTTATTCTCTGTGAAACAATATTTCATATATTAACTGCATGTCATAAATAGACAATTAATGGATCAGGCACTTCATTAATGGTTCAGGTATCGCATGTAAATGTATTTTGAAGAGGGAAGATCGAAAAATGGGCTTGGATATCAAACATCAACACATGACCAATACCAATCTCACTTCTAGGAATGTGGATCTAGGAAAATTATTGAGTGAGGAGTCTTAGCCTGTGTACCAAATGGCCGCCTATTCTCTACATAGTCCACTACTTTTGGCCAGAGCCCATTGGGCCCTTGTAGAAAGTAGTGCACCATACAGGGAATAGGGTGCCATTTGGGATGCCACCCAAGAGTCCTCTCTGTGATTTACCTAGACCACGAACATGTTGCAATTCAAATGATTTTGATCGATTCCAATGTCATTCAGGAGTAAGCCAGACACAGCAGGGGTTCAAACTCTAGAACCCAGTTCCTACATTTAAACAAATCTATGCTACATTTTATCTCTGGGACCCTCAGGATGACAAATCATTGCTAGATTATTGAATGTAAGTACATTATTTACCTTCAGAGGTGAATGTATCAAACCAGTTGCCGTGATAAAAGTGTTTTGTTGTTGTGCAGTCTCCTCAAACAATAGCATGGTATTTTCTCACTGTAGTAGCTACTGTAAATTGAACAGTGCAGTTCGATTAACAGGACTTTAAGCTTTCTACCCATATAAGACATGTCTATGTCCTGGGAAATGTTCTTGTTATTTACAACATCATGCTAATCACATTAGCGCACGTCAGCTCAACCGTCCCATGGGGGGGACAGAGATCCCTTAGAGGTTAAAAGTAACTAGTCACCGCCCCTTTGAGTGAGGTCAGAGAGCATGTCAGCCTGCTGGAGCTGTATAAAATTACGGGTTATCAGACCAGATAGACATCAAGCTGCAGCTCACGTTAATGTGGTTTAAACTTTGATTCTCAACACGAGGTAGAGACGATAAAATTACCTCCCGGACAATCGCTGGTACAGCTGATTAGCTGTCCTAAGTAAAGTATCTAGAAAACCGAATTTAAGTGGGACCATTCTATTACTGTCTTCAAACCATTGTGTTCTACTACTCTCATCACCCCACTGGGAGCCATTGATACGGCTGGCTAGCCTATCTTTAAATAAGCATCTTCTAGGATTAATGGAAGTAGAATAAACTCAGTAGCTCTGTTCTGGACTACGCGATAAGTCACCAGATACCGGACGTCTGCAGAGGACAACAACAATAGGAGACGGGTGGGGACCCCTTTTGGACAATCAGAGACTTACAAGCATGCCGCGAAAATGCCCAACTCCCTTTCCAAGAATGCCTGGTTCTGACAGAAATACACAAAGTACCAAGACATTTACACGTAAATACATTCATGATTTCTTAGTCCAAACAGTTGGCGGTTCGTGTGCGAAGTATATGATAATTGTGAAAGTAGTTTCTTAATCTACCAAAGTATTATGTCTCTGTCCCTCTCTGCCCCCCCATCTCTTTTGTAACAAGTCTCCATATGGTGTCAGTCCTCTAGAGACCTGTTTTTACTATATTAGGTGTGTATGTTTATCATGTGTTACCATTTAATTAGCTAGTAAATAAGTAATTCAACCATTTGTGTAGTATTGAGTCATAAGTAAGGCTCGGGTTTTAGTAGATGCAGGAGGTTACGACTGTTCAGAATGATGATTAATAAGTTGATTATGATTAATGGGGCGGCAGGGTAGTCTAGTGGTTAGATCGTTGGACTAGTAACCGGAAGGTTGCAAGTTCAAACCCCCGAGCTGACAAGATACAAATCTGTCGTTCTGCCCCTGAACAGGCAGTTAACCCACTGTTCCCAGGCCGTCATTGAAAATAAGAATGTGTTCTTAACTGACTTGCCTGGTTAAATAAAGGTAAAATAAAAATAATAAGTTGACTGTTTGTAGATGCGATAGGTTAAGAGTTTAATTCGGGAGATGGTAACTCTTTAAAGAACCGCTCTTGTGGTGCCCCAATTCCTAATGAGTTAATTGTTACATGATTAATTTAATCGGGTAACAATTAAAAAGTTCTAGAAACAATTCTATAATCACATCCCTCTCTTAACAAAAACACTTTCACCATTTTTAATGTTTCATGCACAGCACATCAGATGGACACTTCACATATATAGTGTGTATGACATCACAAAATAACAACCAAACTGACATCCGCTTTTTTAGGTCACCTCTGCCCATTCCTCACGTTCTATGTTAGAAATATTGTTCCAGTATTCGCTTCAGAATGTGTTAGAGGTTAGGCGGGAAAATGTCTGTGTAGACAAAGACATTATTTCAGTGAAGAGGGAGAGGGTGATAGCTGAATGTTCTGTCCTTGATTTACAACAGGGCGTGAGCTGTCAACCTCCCACCAGTTCCTTTCTCTCCTCCCCCCTCTTCTGGTGAGAGGGGGTCTGGTTGAAGTTATTTATTGCAAAGCTGATTTGACCTATTCAGACTCATCCTCCCAGGACATGGATCTGTGGTATTCTTGACATAGGCCACACTTGTATTCAGCTATAAGAATGTATTTCCAATTCCAATCTCACTAGTGCAACTAAAGGTACTTTCATACTGGCTGGATGTGTATCAATTCCCTACAGATTGCCTTGTAGGGGTTCTGACTTTGAAAGCATGCCAAACATGTGTTGCAGGGATATAGTCTAACATACTGCAGGTACATGCTAAGCATTATGGGATGAACCGGCCTCTAAAAAGTGAAACTAGAACTTCTGCCTTTTATTTGCAGTACTTGTTAGCTAAATCGATTCAAACCCAACCTACTGTACACTTCTATTCGGTATGAAGGCAACAATTGCCATTTATTTCCTCCCAGATATGTTTTGGATTGAAGATTATTTAGCCAATAGTAAATTCCCTGACTGTTCAAGATAACATTCCAAAAATGTGTTAGCCATCAATAATTTCCTGGTCGTTTGTGGTGGTATTGGTACAAGTCAGTATATTGTACTCTACCCCTGAGGGTATAAAACCTTTACAGGACTTCTCACACTACAAGGGGGAAGGGGGCAGGGCTGTCTGTCAGTCAGAGTGAGACTCAGGCAGTGCAGCTCTGACCTCCGGCACGGTCCTTCCTTTCAGAGGAACAAAAAAGGGAATACTTGCCCAGAGGAATTATTTCTGGGTCATTGAAGAGCATTTTTGATTCTGCTCATTTTGGTTGAGAGACAACATAGAATAATGTTCTCGTAACCTTATACGGATGCATACAGTACTGAATTTGAACCCGAAAACTGCAAGTGGAACGAAGAAATATTAGACCAATCTTCCGTTGACATCAGCACATGATTTGTGCGGAATATCTGAGTTTGAGCATGAATCTGAAGTTAGAATTCAACATTTAGTCTTGCTTGATATTTCCGCAAACATTCAGTTGAGGCTGGACTGAAAACACTACCCCTATAGTACAATCAAGCGACCTTTTTTCAGTAATGGGCATTCCAAATCTTTTCAGTGAGCCGCATCATTTTGCCCTGTTCACGTAAAAGAACCGCATCATTTGGCTCCCAAAGGGCTCTTCATTCAAAATGCTTTAAAATAATTGCCGTAGAACCAAGAAGAAATGCTCCTCTCTAATGTAAAGCCCAAAACGTATTCTAACATTATGTCAGAGCGTAATATGCACGTCCAAATACATCTGTTTTTTTTATAGCTTGGATAAGAATGACGTGCTCTTCCCACTATTTCTTTCTAAAGTGAGGATTCACCATCTTCAGAAAATGATTGTGTAACTTACCGACAGATAATCATTGTTTGAAGCTCCACGAGCGGTAGTAGCAGTATGCAAATCACTGGCAGGTCTGATGCAAGATCACCAGAAAAGGGCATGCACAGAGCTTCATTTGCCAGACAGACGTTAGCTGGATGAGGAAGAGATACGAAGAGGTACAAGACAGGATTCCCGAGGGAGTGGAACAAAAGAGCCTCCACCTGGGAACCCATACAATGGGTGTACATGCCAACAAAGAATGACCTTCAACTCGCAACACAGGGCCCTGTCTGAGAATGTCACAGATAACGTGTGCCATCACCAGACTGAACTTCCAAGAGCTTTTCTCTGCAATGAATAACATCCATTGTATTCAAATTGAAATAATTGCTGGGTGTACAGTACACACAATCACACTCAAATCAAGAGAAATAACCAATTCCCTGAAAGCTAATAGTTAAATATCCATTTAATCAAGCAACTCATTTTATCATTTTGGGGTGGCAGGTAACCTAGTGGTTAAGAGCATTGGGCCAGGAACTGAAAGGTTGCTGGTTTGAATCTCCGAAGCCAGCAAGATAATAAATATGTTGATGTGCCCTTGAGCAAGGCACTTGATCTTAGATGAGTAAATGGGATTTTAACCATTTTTAATGCAGACTTTACAGAATATTTTAGAAGAGCAATTTATGTTCTTCCATGCAGAAGAGAATGGGCTCTTCATCATTGTCCATCAATCATTTCAAGAGCAAGTTTTGTTGAGTATTTTAACAGCAAGCTGCCCAAATGCAAAGTAATCCTACACATAGGAACATTACGTGCAAAGCAAGCGCATCACAGTACAATATAACACTGTCATTTCAAATACTCTTTGTTGGCTGGCATTACTATATGTTCCTTAATTTGCTTCTCATAGAAAACTGAGATCTGAAGTATTTATTTGACCACCTGCCCACCTGTTTTTCATTAAGTATCCCTCTCCAAGCTGAAGCACTAGGCGAATAAGAACAATGAAAATTCCATATCATTCTTGAAAGGTGTGTTCCTGACGCCTCAAGGAAATAATTAAGAGTGGACTCTCTTTGGAGCTGTGCAATGCCTCCCACTGCGTATGTAAAGTGAAAGGAGTGATAGAGACTAGGTCTGCATGATCTAACAGCATCCATCACTTGAAATGTGTCATGTGCCCTGATAGTGCTCAATAATAAATCACATACAATCACATTCACTCAGAGTATGGTATAATCATACAGAGTGGATGGCTTGCTTGACCACAGTTGCAGCCTTTTTTGCTGTTTTAAATGAATCATTATGGTTATTAAACTACTAGACCGTAACCAACACTACCACCTTGATAGTCAGTTTTGACCCATTGGTGATGAATGATATCATATTGCACTAGAAACGCCCTCATGGGAACCTAACCCATATCATCATTTATTCAATATGTATAGGTCTGCAATCAAGAACTAGCTCAAATGATTAATTTACTTATGATGAAAACCAGAAAATTCCCGAAAGTCAATCGTACATCACTAATTCAAAATGTGTTGAATAAATATCAGGAAAAAATGGTCTGCTTTTTGTCCTGACTTCCATGGTCTTAGTATGTACAGTTGAAGTCAAAAGTTTACATACACTTAGGTTGGAGTCATTAAAATTGTTTTTCAACCACTCCACAAATTTCTTATTATCAAACTATAGTTTTGGTAAGTCGGTTAGGACATCTACTTTGTGCAGGACACAAGTAATTTTTACAACAATTGTTTACAGAGAGATTATTTCACTTATAATTCACTGTATCACAATTCCAGTGGGTCAGAAGTTTACATACACTAAGTTGACTGTGCCTTTAAACAGCTTGGAAAATTCCAGGAAATTATGTCATGGCTTTAGAAGCTTCTGATAGGCTAATTGACATAATTTGAGTACCTGTGGATATATTTCAAAGCCTACCTTCAAACTCAGTACCTCTTTGCGTGACAGCATGGGAAAATCAAAAGAAATCAGCCAAGACCTCAGAAAACAAATTGTAGACCTCCACAAATCTGGTTCATCATTGGGAGCAATTTCCAAATGCCTGAAGGTACCATGTTCATCTGTACAAACAATAGCATGCAAGTATAAACACCATGGGACCACACAGCTGTCATACTGCTTAGGAAGGAGATGAGTTCTGTCTCCTGGAGATTAATGTACTTTGGTGCGAAAGGTGCAAATCAATCCCAGAACAACAGATGCTGGAGGAAACAGGTACAAAAGTATCTATATCCACAGCAAAACGAGTCCTCCTATATCGACATAATCTGAAAGGCCACTCAGCAAGGAAGAAGCCACTGCTCCACAACTGACATAAACAGCTACAGCTAGACTACAGTTTGCAACTGCACATGGGGACAAAGATTGTACTTTTTGGAGAAATGTCCTCTGGTCTGATGAAGCAAAAATAGAACTGTTTGGCCATAATGACCATGGTTATGTTCGGAAGAAAAAGGGGGAGGCTTGCAAGCCGAAGAACACCATCCCAACCGTGAAGCACGGGGGTAGCAGCATCATCTTGTGGGGGTGCTTTGCTGCAGGAGGGACTGCTGCACTTCATAAAATAGATATTGTCATGAAGAAGGACAATTGTGGGGATATATTGAAGTAACATCTCAAGACATCAGTCAGGAAGTTAAAGCTTGGTCGCAAATGGGTCCAAGCATACTTCAAAAGTTGTGGCAAAATGGCTTAAGGACAACAAAGCCCTGACCTCAATCCTATAGAAAGTGTGTCGGCAGAACTGAGAAAGCGTGTGCAAGTGGCCTTCACAAAGCCCTGACCTCAATCCTATACAAAATGTGTGGGCAGAACTGAAAAAGCATGTGCGAGCAAGTAGGTCTACAAACCTGACTCAGTTACGCCAGCTCTGTCAGGAGGAATGGGCCAAACTTCACCCAATTTATTGTTGGAAGCTTGTGGAAGGCTACCTGAAATGTTTTACCCAAGTTAAACAATTTAACGGCAATGCTAACAAATACTAATTGAATGTATGTAAACTTCTGACCCACTGGGAATGTGATAAAAGAAATAAAAGCAAAATAAATAATTCTCTACTATCATTCTGACATTTCACATTCTTAAAATAAAGTGGTGAATCTAACTGACTAATGACAGGGAATTATTAATAGGATTAAATGTCATGAATTGTGAAAAACTGAGTTTAAATGTATTTGTAACATACTGGGTGTGTGAGTATGAAGTCAGGCACAGGGAAAACAGAGAGTTCAATATAGTGCTCTTTTTAATGCACACACGGTGAACCACGGCCACCCCACTAAATACTGGGTGTCAAAACCAAAATGCCCCAGACACGGGGAACGAAAAAGTCCAGCACTATATACGAACATACACCAACACATTTGTCTGTAACAAACACCAGGGTTACAATAAACAATCCCGCACAAAGAAATGGGCGGGCCGGCTGACTAATAAAGCCCAACTGATCCAACCAACTCAAAACAGGTGTAATCAATAAACACATAAAGAGGGAGTGAAAAGAATCAGTGGCAGCTAGTAGGCCGGCGACGAGGAGCCACCTTCGGTCGGAGTCGTGACAGTATTTGGCTAAGGTGTATGTAAACTTCCGACTTCAACTATATATAGCAAGGTTGTATTAATCTTTTTCAAATAAATGTAATTTTATATTCTCCCTGGATTGGCTATGGAGCACCTGGTGCAAGTTGGCCTGGGGATGGACTTCATAATAATAGTGAGGATAAGTCACAATACTAAACGGAAGGCCAATCCTGTGTTATATACAAAAGTTCACCACCTTTTGAGTAACCCAACTAATGATCGCCTTGCAGCTGTAATTTACTCATTGCCAGTGTCTTGATTCAGTGCGTTTTGGACTCGCTTTGCCAACCTTGATCAATTACGTGCCACCTATAGCGGCCAAGCTCTTCAGTAAACACTCTCATGTACTCTCTTGCCGGTGCATGGCTGGTGCTGGATCGTGGTTGGTGGGGTATATATTATTTACACTTTGATGAGGAGCATGTTAATGGACACAGTGGCAGGAAGATGAGACCGGTATTTAGCACAGCCAGCCGAAGCCAGAGAAGTTGTTTCAAGTCGCGCTAAATTATTTTGTTCTGTGAGACGCAGGGACTATGATTAATTGGTTGATTTTTGTGTGTGTGTGTGTGTGTGTGTGTGTGTGTGTGTGTGTGTGTGTGTGTGATGCTACCTTAGTAGGCATTTGAATATCTGAAGCCCTAATGTTAAATTCCTCCACTTCATCTTTTGAGGTAATTTTCTATACCATTAAAGACTTTGGTGGCAGTATTCTGTGGTGGCTAAATCATGACTAGCTATTAGTTATGAAACAGTACGCTCACATACTTATTTGGCTAAATTGTGACTAGCTATTAGTGAGAACATTAAACTGTCGTGGATTACTTCAGCCTTTAATGCCATATGTTTATCAGAGAGACATCAGATTGGAATGTCATTAAAAAGAGGGAAATCTTTTTTTTCTCGCAACGGTAAGTTTGACTTAATACTCGTTCCAAAGTCATTTTGGAATGAGGGGTTTTGCTTTGCTCCCAAATGGTTTTTATTTAATGTATTTTTCATGACTTCTAATCCGTTTTCTTTTTACTGCAGCCTGTCTTCAGTTGGGCAAATTCGTTTGCTTCATCCGGCAATTATTAGTGCTTATCAAACGTCAGACAACATTAAGTCAAAGTGGATTTCTGGACTATTTAAGGCAAATTATTTGCTGAAAAAATGAATGAGTAATTAATGTAGGACATACAGCAACATAGAGGACGACTGAGACAGGACAATATAACTTTATTATCTAGGAAGCTTTTAATCTGGATTTATTTTTGAAGGAAAGATCACAGACCATAGCTGGACAAGCTTGTTGTGCCAGAAGATCATAACTTTACTGGATCAAGAACCCCTCTAATTTGTCTGGAAATTGGTTCCATTACAACAAAGTATAACTCAGGTTACTCTTCTAGCATTGTGTTTTTACCCAGTTCAGATAAGGCCTCATATGAAGTATGATGTTGCCTTGAGCTCAATTCAATTAGTCTTTACAGTGCAGCATTTATGTAGAAATGTATAGGAACATACCGTTTCTCCCCACAGTCACTTAGTCATCGAATGGTTTGGGATATTGTAAAAACAGGCCAAGATCCAGTAGATTATGTGCTATCCACACATTTTTACAATGGTGAATTTATGTGATGTCGAGGTATTTACATGACAATTACCCGTCCACCGTGGGCAATGCGAGTGCCTAAACATCTAACGTGTTGTGGATGGGGTTTGAGGAACAGCTTAACCATGAGCTGCGGCTCATGGTTAAGTGCTAGGCACATTTTTCTTTATTTGAATGTTTCTGTTTTAACCCAAACCTTAAAATCTAAAGAATGAATTCCTTAATTTAACCCTTGAGGTTAGTTCTACTTCACAAGTGAATGACAGCACTTAAGTTGCAAGTGTAACTGATGTAATTGTTGGTTTGACATGGGAATTCATATATTTTTATATTTAACCTGGCAAGTCAGTCAGGAACAAATTCTTATTTACAATGACGGTCTACCAGGGAACACTGGGTTAACTGCCTTGCTCAGGGGCAGAACGACAGGTGTTTACCTGGTTGGCTCAGTGATTCAATCCAGCAACCTTTCGGTTACTGGCCCAACGCTCCAACCACTAGGCTACCTGCCACCCCAAATGTTGCCGTTTAGAAGTTCAAAATGAGGTGTCGTTGTTCTGGAGAAGGTTGCGTTGTGTGAAAATAGCAGGTACACTAAACAATAGTCTAGGCATGACTCAACACTTAGGTAGACATGGGTGTACATAGAAAGTACTTGCATATTTACTCTTTAAACAATGCCATGGCAGATTGTACAGAATCGAACACTGCCTCAACAACATTCACATCGTGATTGTCTTCCATTCAGCATGTCAGCTATTTAAGGATGAAAAATACTCACTGTTGGACAACAACCATCTGGCAGACCCACTCAAATCAGCCATGTGGATTCGCTGGCAAACTCTCTGTACCGTAGCTCTGGACAGAATGATTAACACCCACAACAGAAAACTTTACTCTGACATCTTGGCTTGTACCATGTGTAGTTTTCAAGTCTGTCTGCTAGCACAGACTACCAGCTCTATGGCTGAGGTAACATATTCTCAATGAGAAACTGTAGCGTAAAGGACAATGAGTCACCCACTCTAATTTGTTTAACCTGAGAGGGAGGAAAGTTCATAGTTAGCAACATAGAAATCAGGACTTTGATTATGTTCTTCTGGCTTTAACTGTGGTCCAATTCAATTGCTCCTTTTTGAATTAGGGACACTTCACAATATTGGCTTTGTTTGTTATGAAAAACTCCAATAATGTCGTTATCAGTGACTGCCATACGACAACAAAATAAACTATTACCAATCACAAAGAGTGTTTGGGATCCTTTACAATAACTGCTATTTCTAAATAAAAAAATCAATAGCCTAACTCAAATCCTAGTTCTTCATATAGAGTGATGAGAGTGATGTGGAGGTCTGCTGCCCCCTCTTATGACTCCACCTACCAGAGCTGTTAGGCTCCAGTGGCGTAGTCTGTTGGTTATTTATACTCAGGCCCTTTTATTGTCCCTGGAGAATGTTTAATCAGATTTAACTCCGTCTGGGAAAAGAATGAGGGCAATCCCTCTCCACTGCACACACACACAGGCACACACGCACACACACACACACACATGCGGGTAAATGCACATGGAAAGACAAACACTTACACACACACACACAACCTCCCCCCACACACACACACCACCATAAAGAGCTTTCTGTGAGAGGCAGGGCCCGGCCAAAGTGATAGAATATGCTGCAGGGAGTGATCAATATGTTTGTCCTATAAATAGACCCTAGCGCAGTGTGGCGCTACAGAGGAGGGAATGCAGTGGTAATATATTTCATGGGGGAACCCAGCAGGCCCTCGGCAGGAAGAACGCCTCTGTATCCAGAGGGCCGGCTGGTTCATATGTGTCAGCTATCAGTTACTCTACCTATGATCATGGCTGTGTAGACATTATTGATACCAGTTACTCTACCTATGATCATGGCTGTGTAGACATGATTGATACCAGTTACTCTACCTATGATCATGGCTGTGTAGACATGATTGATACCAGTTACTCTACCTATGATCATGGCTGTGTACCAGTTACTCTACCTATGATCATGACATTATTGATACCAGTTACTCTACCTATGATCATGGCTGTGTAGACATTATTGATACCAGTTACTCTACCTATGATCATGGCTGTGTAGACATTATTGATACCAGTTACTCTACCTATGATCATGGCTGTGTAGACATTATTGATACCAGTTACTCTACCTATGATCATGGCTGTGTAGACATTATTGATACCAGTTACTCTACCTATGATCATGGCTGTGTAGACATTATTGATACCAGTTACTCTACCTATGAGCATGACTGTGTAGACATTATTGATACCAGTTACTCTACCTATGATCATGGCTGTGTAGACATGATTGATACCAGTTACTCTACCTATGATCATGGCTGTGTAGACATCATTGCTCTCAGTCGCCCATGAGGGGAATGATTCAGTCAGTGTGAAATAGATGAGTAACTCACATCTCAAGTGGATGAATCAGTGTTGATATACACAGCTAAAATACCAAACACCTTAAGCTTTGATTGTACCTACACATACAGAGATATACACTGAGTGTACTAACACTTCTCTCAATATTTGCCTTCAGAACAGCCTCAATTTGTCAAGGCATGGATTCTGCAAGGTGTCGAAATGTTCCACAGGGATGCTGGCCCATGTTGACTCCAATGTTTTTTTTACTGTGGATTTTGGGAAATGTACGTCTGTAAAGTAGAAACATATAAAGTATGATATACTGTTGTCTCAAATGTACTGCTATGATGATGACTGTCATGAGTAAGTAAAAAATAAAAGCTGATATTGACAAGATCAGAGATGTACTGTATGTAGCAAATCAAATCAAATGTATTTATATAGCCCTTTGTACATCAGCTGATATCTCAAAGTGCTGCCTAAAACCCCAAACAGCAAGCAATGCAGGTGTAGAAGCACGGTGGCTAGGAAAAACTCCCTAGAAAGGCCAAAACCTAGGAAGAAACCTAGAGAGGAACCAGGCTATGTGGGGTGGCCAGTCCTCTTCTGGCTGTGCCGGGTGGAGATTATAACAGAACATGGCCAAGATGTTAAAATGTTCATAAATGACCAGCATGGTCGAATAATAATAAGGCAGAACAGTTGAAACTGGAGCAGCAGCACGGCCAGGTGGACTGGGGACAGCAAGGAGTCATCATGTCAGGTAGTCCTGGGGCATGGTCCTAGGGCTCAGGTCCTCCGAGAGAGAGAAAGAAAGAAAGAGAGAATTAGAGAGAGCATATGTGGGGTGGCCGGTCCTCTTCTGGCTGTGCCGGGTGGAGATTATAACAGAACATGGCCAAGATGTTAAAATGTTCATAAATGACCAGCATGGTCGAATAATAATAAGGCAGAACAGTTGAAACTGGAGCAGCAGCACGGCCAGGTGGACTGGGGACAGCAAGGAGTCATCATGTCAGGTAGTCCTGGGGCATGGTCCTAGGGCTCAGGTCCTCCGAGAGAGAGAAAGAAAGAGAGAAGGAGAGAATTAGAGAACGCACACTTAGATTCACACAGGACACCGAATTGGACAGGAAAAGTACTCCAGATATAACAAACTGACCCTAGTCCCCCGACACATGAACTACTGCAGCATAAATACTGGAGGCTGAGACAGGAGGGGTCAGGAGACACTGTGGCCCCATTCGAGGACATCCCCGGACAGGGACAAACAGGAAGGATATAACCCCACCCACTTTGCCAAAGCACAGCCCCCACACCACTAGAGGGATATCTTCAACCACCAACTTACCATCCTGAGACAAGGCTGAGTATAGCCCACAAAGATCTCCGCCATGGCACAACCCAAGGGGGGCACCACCCCAGACAGGATGACCACATCAGTGAATCAACCCACTCAGGTGACGCACCCCTTCCAGGGACGGCATGAGAGAGCCCCAGTAAGCCAGTGACTCAGCCCCAATCACAGTTTATTGGTTGAATACACAGATTAGCAGGTGTTACAGCAGATGCAGGAAAATGCTTGTGTTTCTAGCTCCGGTAGTACAGTAATACAACACCAATACAATACCAAGTACACAAATAGTCCAGAAAGTTCAAAAGAAAATAGATATGCATCCCCAATGCAGGAATGCAATCCAAAATGAAGTTGCTGGGGTCTTTTTGATGGGGGAGGGGTTCACACTCGTTTACTCAAATTGCATTGGCCAATACAGTAATACTGTAATATATGCAATTTACATAGCAGACACTTTTATCCAAAGTGACAACACTCCACACATTTTGGTAGGTGACCCCAGTGGAAATCGAACCCACATCTCTGGTGATGCTAGCTCCATGCTCTTATGAACTGAGCCACGTACAGTACCACTACAATGATAAGTACAATGCAATACTGTGAAATACAATACACACATACAATAAAGGTGGAAGTTGTATATTTGCCATCCCCTTGATTGTACCACCTTCCTGCAGGTCATGGATGAGGCTTGCAATGACATCCATCCAGACCTACTGTTTTTCAGGCTTGGATGTGCCATGCTTTAAGGCTTTTCCCCAGGTGCATGAACAATGAGAATATGCAATGTAATTTTGAGGAGAACCTAAGGCCAAATGCTCAAGACAGGCTTGATGCAAACTAGTGCCTGCTGAACATTTTTTTTTTAATTTCTTAAATTTGATTGCGTTATGAAAGATGACCACACCTTTGATCGCACATGGGATAAAAAATGATGGACATATGATGTTAAGTACATTTGAATAAGTAGTGAACGTGTAATCACCGACACTGGAGATGAGAAGCAGGTGCAGGGAGTTGAACATTTAATCAAGAACGGACATGGAGCAGCGTCAGAACAGGGGGAAACAAAGCAACACGACGACAATAATGCTGACGCGGGGAACAACGCAGGGAACAACACCGGGAACAACACCGGGAACAACGCAGGGAACAACACCGGGAACAACGCAGGGAACAACACCGGGAACAACACTGGGAACAACGCAGGGAACAACACCGGGAACAACGCAGGGAACAACACCGGGAACAACGCAGGGAACAACACCGGGAACAACACCGGGAACAACGCAGGGAACAACACCGGGAACAACGCAGGGAACAACACCGGGAACAACACCAGGAACAACACCGGGAACAACGCAGGGAACAACACCGGGAACAATGCAGGGAACAACACCGGGAACAACGCAGGGAACAACACCGGGAACAACGCAGGGAACAACGCAGGGAACAACACCGGGAACAACACCGGGAACAGACATAAAAAAGGAGGTAATGAAAGCAGGTGATTGAGTCCAGGTGAGTCCAATGAATTCCTGATGCACGTGACGAGGGAAACAGGTGTACAAAATGATGGCGGCAGGAGTGCGTAGTGCTGGGCAGCCTGGCACCCTCGGGCGCCAGGGAGGGAGAGCGGGAGCAGTCACGACAGTAAGTGTATTGCCTAATGTACTGTAATTTACAGTACTGAAACATGTATTTTCATTTTTGTTGCTATTGCATTAACTGGCTGTTAAAATAACTACATTTGAGAAGTTATCTTTGGGTTTTGGTGATTAAACCAATGTATTCATTATATTTCACAGTAAACTTATATTTTGGATCAATGGTTGCGTGGTGAAAGATGTCTACAATGAAATATAATTAAAGGTTTTGAATGTACTCAGATTTGTTTGTAAATGTACCACGTACAGTACTTGTGACAATAGTACCAAAGCTGTAATCAACAACGGATTTGAATTTACACTGGGTATGAATTTGAATGATAATCACAACAGACAAGGGCCCCCGGGGACCCATGACAGATGTCACCATTCGATTATAAATGTCAACTCGGAAAGGTGGACAGCAACGCCTATCCCTTAATTTCTCATCCAGACACCACCGTTTATCTTCTCATCAGTGGCCTTGTACTTGGTGCCTGCCCATTTACGAAAGAAAAACAATCGACCCTCCCACAAAGCCCAAGATGTAAAAGAAAAAGAGAGGAGTGGAAGAGGGGAGGATTTTTAAAGTGAATGCTGCTGCTCATTTCCAGTGATACGCGAGTATCGAATTGCAGGTTGATGTGCTTCGTCCAACTAAGACGGAATAACAATTGAAGTTTGACATTCAAATGAAACATTACACAAAATGAAATACTTCATATATTTTGGGGAATTGTGGTTAAATAAAATGTGAACACATTTAACAATTGAATCCAACTGAGGCATCTGCATGATATTGACTGTAGTACTTCTCAGTCTTGTCCTATGATTCTGCCTTGAACCAGGAGTAGTCAAGGGACTATACCAGTACTGTAAGATGAGATGAGAGATGGCGCGAGGAGTTAGTTTCAAAAGCTTGCTTCAGAGGTTGATTGCATTTTGGATTCAAATCCTCTCTTGCTTAAACGTCATTAGCATTTAAAATCTCTCAAATGTTTTATTGAAACCTTACTGCCAGTTTATGTAGCATGTAACAATATTGCTTTAGAATTATGTTTTGTCTATATCTTGCCGTTATAAACATCAACAGACAACAAACCACATCCTGTCCTTGGGGATGTTGTAGTACATGTTGTCATTGAAAGACTTAGGCTTTAAGGTAAACTACAGCATTGACAGTTATTGACAGTAGTACAGCTAGCTCTTATTGCCAGTAGTAAAGCTATACTTTCCATTACTGAGTTGAGACATTTTCAGTGTGGCCCCTCTTTAGAGCAAGGAAATTCAGTGTGACTCCAACTGATATTTCATCACAAATACTTTTTCATCTGAACATGTGAAGTTCTCTTTCTTGCTCGCTGTGTCACATCCCCGCCATTTCATAAGAGTTGTTTGTGATGGTGTTGATTGTTCGTGCGATACACAGGCATCATTAGCATGGGAACATGGACGTGCCAAATGTCAGCTAAGCTACCGTTGTCATAATTACAGTTGCCAAGCGAGCTTTGTGTAATCCTTTATCCCATGATTGTCCCACAGACTTGTCATCAACATTATCAACTTCAAAGGGTTGCTCCTCTCACTAGTCCTGCATGTGATCACATTTTATTTCCAGAAGTAATGTTTGCTCTCTTGTGAAGTGGCTGGTTGGTGTCGTCTTTTGTACACCTAATTATCTATATTTCCTTTAATGTTACACTACCCATAGTAAACACCCATTAGAACATGTTGTTTACGACAGTATGTATGTATTTGAAGCAATGTTTGGTAAAGTATTTTGTAACTGGGCTTAGTATTTCAAGAGAGTATATGGTTTGTATTTAGAAAAACACATTTATTCTACCAATGTTGATAATTCATCCAGTAGTACCTTTTATGGATGATAAGGCTTTATCATTTATCTGGGTTGAGTGTGAGTTGTAATGGAAGACTGGAAGGCAGCTTCCGATTAATTAAGCAAGAGGATATTTGAAAGGAAGCAAGATTTATCTTGCTGGCCTTATCTGCTTTAAAAAAAAATCCCTTTACTCAGTAGATGCGTGTGAGGGGCGTCAAAAACATTCAGAATACATCATTAATTCCAAAGCATTTGAGAAAAAGGAATACAAAATGGTAATTGGAAACTTTACGTCACCAAAAATAAAAAATTGTCTTTATCAAAAAGATACATGTTTTGCTTCGTATGGCAAGCCATGGAGGAGATAAAGGAAGTCAGAAGTGTATGGCATCCATTTTCGGACTGCACCAACTCCTTGTGACTCTGAGGCTGTCCTAATATGGACACCACAGAGGTGGGATTAATGAAAAGGCACTGGCACCAGACGTCATCTTTCAGGACGTCATGGTAACCTGGTGCAGAGAATGGGGTTGGTGTGTGTGGGGGGACTTAAGTGTTACCTGTGTGACACATTCATCATGAGGACGTTACTGCCTGCACTTGAGTTGCAGGAGAAGAGAGGAATCCCAGTGTGTGGGGAGCATGTGTTTGGTTGAGAGAGAGGGAGGGGCCTTGGCTATTAATTACCCTGGTGACATGTGCATCACTGCCTTAGAGAGGGAGTGGTAGAGAGAGGGAGAGGTGGAGAGGTAGAGAGTGGGAGAGGTAGAGAGAGGGAGAGGTGGAGAGAGGGAGAGGTAGAGAGCGGGAGAGGGAGAGGTAGAGAGCGGGAGGAGAGGGGAGAGGTAGAGAGAGGGAGAGGTAGAGAGCGGGAGAAGTGGAGAGAGGGAGAGGTAGCGAGAAGTAGAGGTAGAGAAAGGGGTAGAGGTAAAGAGAGGGAGAGGTGGAGAGGTAGAGAGTGGGAGAGGTAGAGAGAGGGAGAGGTGGAGAGAGGGAGAGGTAGAGAGCGGGAGAGGGAGAGGTAGAGAGCGGGAGAGGTAGAGAGAGGGAGAGGTAGAGAGCGGGAGAAGTGGAGAGAGGGAGAGGTAGCGAGAAGTAGAGGTAGAGAGAGGGGTAGAGGTAAAGAGAGGGAGAGGCACATTAAAGAGAGGGAGTGGTAGAGAGAGAGGTAGAGATAGAGGTAGAGATAGAGGTAGAGGTAGAGAGAGGGTTAGAGAGGGAGAGTTAGCGAGAGAGAGATGGAGAGGTAGAGAGACAGACCCCACAGAGCCCCAGGACAGCAACACAATTAGACCCAACCAAATCATGAGAAAACAAAAAAGAATTACTTGACACATTGGAAAGAATTCACAAAAAAACAGAGCAAACTAGAATGGTATTTGGCCCTAAGCAGCGAGTATGCAGTGGCAGAATACCTGACCACTGTTACTGACACAAATTTAAGGAAAGCTTTGACTATGTACAGACTCAGTGAGCATAGCCTTGCTATTGAGAGAGGCCGCTGAAGGCAGACCTGGCTCTCAAGAGAAGACAGGCTATATGCACACTGCCACAAAATTAGGTAGAAACTGAGCTTACATTTCCTAACCTCCTGCCAAGTGTATGACCATATTAGAGACACATATTTCCCTAAAATTACACAGATCCACAAAGAATTCAAAAGCAAACCCAATTTTGATAAACTCCCATATCTACTGGGTGCAATACCACAGTGTGCCATCACAGCAGCAAGATTTGTGACCTGTTGCCACAAGAAAAGGGCAACCAGTGAAGAACAAACACCATTGTAAATACAACCCATATTTACAGTGCCTTGCGAAAGTATTCGGCCAGCTTGAACTTTGCGACCTTTTGCCACATTTCAGGCTTCAAACATAAAGATATAAAACTGTATTTTTTTGTGAAGAATCAACAACAAGTGGGACACAATCATGAAGTGGAACGACATTTATTGGATATTTCAAACTTTTTTAACAAATCAAAAACTGAAAAATTGGGCGTGCAAAATTATTCAGCCCCCTTAAGTTAATACTTTGTAGCGCCACCTTTTGCTGCGATTACAGCTGTAAGTCGCTTGGGGTATGTCTCTATCAGTTTTGCACATCGAGAGACTGACATTTTTTCCCATTCCTCCTTGCAAAACAGCTCGAGCTCAGTGAGGTTGGATGGAGAGCATTTGTGAACAGCAGTTTTCAGTTCTTTCCACAGATTCTCGATTGGATTCAGGTCAGTAAATCCTGAAAATTTCAAGAACTTTGAAAGTTTCTTCAAGTGCAGTCGCAAAAACCCTCAAGCGCTATGATGAAACTGGCTCTCACGAGGACCGCCACAGGAAAGGAAGACCCAGAGTTACCTCTGCTGCAGAGGATACGTTCATTAGAGTTAACTGCACCTCAGATTGCAGCCCCCAAAAATGCTTCACATAGTTCAAGTAACAGACACATCTCAACATCAACTGTTCAGAGGAGTGTCACACCCTGGTCTGTTTCAACTGTCTTTGTGATTGTCTCCACCCCCCTCCAGGTGTCGCCCATCATGCCCATTATCCCCTGTGTATTTATACCTGTGTTCTCTGTTGGTCTGTTGCCAGTTCGTCTTGTCTGTCAAGTCAAGCAGTGTTTTTGTGTCTCAGCTCCTGCTTTTCCCAGTCTCTGTTTTTCTCGCCCTCCTGGTTTTGACCTTTGCCTGTCCTGACTCTGAGCCCACCTGCCTGACCACTCTGCCTGCCCCTGAGCCTGCCTGCCGTCCTGTACCTTTGCGCCACCGCTGGATTATTGACCTCTGCCTACCCTGACCCTACCTGCCATCCGGTGCCGTTGCCCCACCTCTGGATTATTGACCTCTGCCTACCCTGACCCTGAGCCTACCTGCCGTGCGGTGCCGTTGCCCCACCTCTGTTTTACTGACCCCTGGCCGCCTTGACCTGTCTATTGCCTGCATCAGTTGGATTATTAAACCATTGGTAATTCTATGTTGTCTGCATCTGGGTCTTACCTTCATATCTGATAGAGGAGACTGTGTGATTCAGGCCTTTATGGTCAAATTGCTGTAAAGAAACCACTACTAAAGGACACCAATGAGAAGAAGAGACTTGTTGGGCCAAGAAACTCGAGGAATGGACATTAGACCAGTGGAAATCTGTCGTTTGGTCATGAGTCCAAATTTGAGATTTTTGGTTCCAACCACTGTGTCTTTGTGAGACGCAGAGTAGGTGAATGGATGATCTCTGCATGTGAATTTCCCTCTGTGAAGAATGGAGGAGGAGGTGTGATGGTGTGGCGGTGCATTGCTGGTGACACTGTCAGTGATTTATTAGAATTCAAGGCACACTTAACCATTCATGGCTACCACAGCATCCTGCAGTTATACGCCCTCCCATCTGGTTTTCGCTTATTGGGACTATCATTTGATTTTCAGCAGGACAATGACCCAAAACACACCGGGCGGTGTAAGGGCTATTTGACCAAGAAGGGGAGTGATAGAGTGCTGCATCAGATGATCTGGCCTCCACAATCACCTGACAAGTGGTCAGCATATGTGGGAACTCCTTCACTGTTGGAAAATAATTCCAGGTGAAGCTGGTTGAGAGAGTGTGCAAATCTGTCATCAATGCAAAGGGTGGATACTTTGAAGAATCTGAAATCTAAAATATGTTTTGATTTGTTTAGCACTTTTTTTGGTTACTACATGATTCCATTTGTGTTATTTCATAGTTTTGATGTCTTTACTATTATTCTACAATTTAGAAAATAGTCAAACTAAAGAAAAACCTGTGAATGAGTAGGTGTGTCCAAACATTTGACTACTTACAATGTTAGGCTTTCACATGTTAATTCAGAGAAACAGATTGTAATTTTTGGTGCACATAGAAAGTTATCATGCGTGCATTCAGGTGTGTGTTCTGCTGTGAATTGTCTTCACAATAGAAAAACATTGTGTCATTATCAACCCAAGGTATGATGCCATGTCATCTTGTAAATGTACATCAAACATAGTGATCATAAACGTTGAAACTTATTCTACAATGTAGAAAATAGTATAAATAAAGAAAAACCCTTGAATGAGTAGGAATGTCCAAACTTTAGACTGATAATGTATAAAAAATACCTGAATTACCCATGTGACAAGCAGGGTTGATGAAGGGTGTGTGTGTGTGTGCGTGTTTGTGTGGGAGTGTGTGACATGGTGTGTGTGTGTGTGTGTGTGTGTGTGTGTGTGTGTGTGTGTGTGTGTGTGTGTGTGTGTGTGTGTGTGTGTGTGTGTGTGTGTGTGTGTGTGTGTGTGTGTGTGTGTTGAGTGAGGCTAAGTGAAGCAGTCAGCAGTGCAATTTCTTTCCTACCAGCAACAAGGCACCACCACCTTTCAATTCACCTTCCATGAAAGCTCCCAATTCAATTCACCTAGTAGCATTGGTCGAGTCGTGACTGAAAGATATAATTCTACAGTGTTAGCTTTGATGCTTTCAAAATATCCAATATAACCAGCAGGAGCTTCCCTTTCTCCTATCCTTCCTTTTTATTACTGGAATACTCAGTTATGGCTTTGCGTACTGTATAAATCAGTGGAGGCTGCTAAGGGGAGTACGGCTTATAATAATGGCTGAATCGGAGTAAATTGAATGGCATCAAACCATGTGTTAGATGCAACTGATTCCACTAATTCCGCTACATTCATTACCATGAGCCCATCCTCCCCAGTTAAGGTGCCACCAACCTCATGTGGTATGACTTCATGGAATGCATATGGTACAAAATCATATGAACCATATACCGTACAAATAGAGATTGTGTTATGAAATGTCTGACTACCAAGTATAGCATTTTACAAGACACTCATCACATCCACAAACACTGACACCTTCAGTCGCATCTAATGCACAAATCTGAATAGACCATCTCAAGCATGGCATTAGCCTACGCTAGTCTAAGACAAAGATAAAGTGTCATATTTTCCTACAAGTATCAGGTATAATTTTGCATCATCTCCAATACACTTGACTGGCAGGGCCGTTAAACTCCTGGCGCGTTCAGATAATATCCAATTCAACGTGGCAGAGGCACAACACTACAACAGTGTCTTCTTTTGTGCAGGAATGCAGCGTCAGCGCCGCTGTTAAAGCACTAGATTATGCAGAGCGGAGCCCAGAGTCCCAAAGGGCTAGACGGGAGGAACGAACGGCTGGTTGAGTCTCAACGTTGGATACCTTCTGATCGTTGATAACCAATTCAGTAATTACATATCTGCGTTGACAAGGGACTAGAAACAGGTCCCTCGCCCAAGCATAGGATTTTATTATCAATATGAAGGTGGTGGGAACATATTTGACTAACAAAAGCCATCTTAAGTTAAAGGAGGAGTGTGGAGAGAACTGGGAGAGCAGTCTCGAGGCAGCTAGTTTTGTCTTTTGTATTTTATCTGCAGATTTGATCATCTGCTCATCCATGCATTAGCCATTTTTTGGGTGGGGGGGGGGGGGGGGGTAACTATCGCAATCGACATTGAAATGACTAAAAGCACATCGAAACTGTGTAGAAATGATAATAGACCTACATTTATAGACCCTTCATTCTGTCCAGCTAGCTAACAGTCATTGAAAATGAAAGCTAGACAGTCATCAGAAATTCTAAAAGTGATCGTTAGAAGACTATCCATCACAAGGAAATACAATACATTTTAAGTGCAGCTCTTTGGCTCTCGGTGAAGACTGAATATGACCCACGGGGAAAATAAGTTTGACACCCCTGCATTAGTGTATTTTCCTGTAGAATAACTTGGATAAGTAATTCTGTGTTCATTAGTTAAAGTTCATCTCCTAGAATTGACTAACTCCAAATTGCTGCCTGGCAATCAATGAGACCCAAGCATTTTTTTGCAAATGTGTCTTTGCATCACTTAGAAAAATACCTCTAGCTCTGGCTCAGAATGTTAGTTTTCTCTGTTTCCTTTTTTTCAACATAATCACTACATAGAGACGTCAGGACACACGACAATTACTTCTAAGAAAAACATCTGGGTCTAAGGAGATGAACTATGCCATGTGACATGAGTTAGGACCTGATGCATTTTTGCAACCCGGGGTCTGAGTTACTGCAACCTGTTGTATCTGTTGCACCCTGTTATATCAGAATTTGGAAAATACAGCACCACAGCATTTTACGAACCAGCGACACAAATGCATAAGGCAACAGGTGAGGATTTAATCTTATGTCTTCATTCATGATTCTCAGAAACACTCTGTACCCGTATACAATTGATTACATTTTCTTTTCACCTTCTTCTCTGAGGATTTTATTAGGAGGGGGTAATTTCACCTCTTACCTCTAGGTGGGTCAATTTCACCTTCAGCCGATGTCATCCATCACCTAGCTATGTGATTCACTTCACACATGAAAATAGGTCAGAGAATGGGCCACCCAGATACTGCAGATTAGCACCGGGTGTCAACCACAGCCGCGACTGCCGAACCAATCCAGAGACAAAGACAGGATCAAATTGAAAAGCCGACTGCTTTTTTCCTACAGGGATCGGGATGATACACAAGGAAATCTTTTATCAATCCAAGTTATACTTCTGTACTGTGCTGAATTTGTTCTGGCTATTGCCTATGATGATGATAGTTCTGTCCCATTTGTCATTTTATACATCTCACATGTTAACATTATTGAGTTTACTCAATGGCTATTTTCTTTAGAGCCATCCAACTTAACTTTTGACCTTGAAGCCAGTTCCACTGCTTTTTTTCATTGTTCCCCTCTAATCAGGGATGATTTAGGCCTGGGACACCAGGTGTGTGCAATTAATTAGGAGGTAGAACAGAAAACTCCTGTTCTAGAGCAATATCTCAAGAGGAAGCAGTGGTATAGGACATAGTAAAAACATATAAAGTGTTTATTGTGTTTGTTTGTTGTTTATTAAACACAACACACCTCATCTATCAACTATATATTCATATGAATTTATTGATTGAAACCTAAAACATCATTACCGACCTGTGTGCAATAATGTATGTCACAGTACGGTCAAATGACTTGTTTACAAATGGGCTCAAACCAACTAGGATAACTGTGTTTGGAATTGGACCAGCACCGCAAAATCTTGACTCAGCTAGACCATTGGAGCTCTGACAGCAAACTGCATCACTATTGTTTCCTTTGGAGAGTTCCTGCGAATTGACAGAGTGCACGATAGACATCACATAGCATGTTCTTGATTTTACAAGTGGGGTGGCTAAACCAAAGATAAACATGTAGTCTATTTGAATGTTATTCCTGGGAATTAGAGTGTTGAATATCAGTGTCATTAGTGTCTGACTTGCTTTTCAGTCAGTTTGTCCTCGTTACAGATCTCAGGTTAAGTTTGTCATTTTACTCATCAGGATGATCATTTTATTGAACGCACACCACATAATGAGGTAATGAGCCAAATGTTGCTTGAATAATGCAAAGGCTTTAATCCATATTGGCCTCTGACTCTGAGAGGAGGAAAACAATGCACTGAACTAAGTATAACAAGCACAGGTCAAGGCGGCAGAAAACACTCTTCTGAAATGAATGGCAATCCTAATACTCCCACAAAGCAGTTGTTGCACTCATTTGTTCTGTGAATCAAAAAGCACAACAGTTTGTCAATGCTAAGAGTCGTCGGTAAGTGCCAATTACCTTTAAAAAGTCTATGGCTTCACCGGGCTCGCATTTGGGGTGGTCTATCGGAACTCCAGGAGCAAGCGGAGTCTCAGAACTATACCCCACTGGGCTCACACAACTCTGTGTGAATCTGGATACAGGCAGAGGCCCTGTTTCTGCCTGTGGTGTAATTATAAAATGGCGAACCATAAAGCACAGATATTGTTTTAATCTTTGTCTTGTTTTTCTCTCAAAATCATACTTTTTTAAAGAGTAAAACAACAACATTCTCAGTCTACAACGATGCTTAAAACACGTCCGGAGCACTTTTGAGGTCTCAGAAAAATCTAAAAACATTTCATATTTAGGTGTAAATACCCTTTCATTCAAGAGAGCACCAGCAAGAAACTTGTTTGGTACGAGGTGTTTCTGTAGCACACGTGATTGCAGAGTTTGTCAAATAAATCGCCACTGGATTGATGCAAATAGTTATGATTTCATTCTGGCAGGTAGGCATAGGCTGCTTAGTAGTTAACATTTAATTGAGAAGGTCTTTGGGAAAGCCTTTCCATCTACCAGGAGACTCATATTGTTATTAGCAGCATCGCTGACGACTACACAAAGTGGTAGACAAACGTGCACACCCAGACAGGGGCATTCCAGCGTTACCACTTCCGAAAGTTGAAGGAAAATATGAATCACTGATGCATTTTGTCTTACGATAATCTTTGGAAGATGAATACATGTTCTAATAAGTTCCACACGCTTAGTCGATTTCCTGAACTAAACATGAAGGACACATTCCACGTGAATCCACGTGAAAGCTCTGATCCCTTATTGGTGTCACTCGTTAAATCCACTTCAATCAGTGTAGATGAAGGGGAGGAGACAAGTTAAAGAAGGATTTTAAGCCTTGAGACCATTGAGACATTGATGTATTGTGTATGTGTGCCATTCAGAGGGTGAATGGGCCAGACAAAATATTTAAGTGGCTTTGAAAGGGGTGCCAGGGGCAGCAGTATGTGTCAAGAACTGCAACGGTTTTTCACGCTCAACAGTTTCCCGTGTGTATCAACAATGGTCACTCAAAGGACTTCTAGCCAACTTGTCAACTTGTCACAACTGTGGGAAGAATTGGAGTCAACATGGGCCAGCATCCCTTTTGACACCTTGAAGATTCCATACCCAGAGGTTGTTCTGAGGGCAAAAGGGGGACAAAAGTGGGGGTTGCAACTCAATATTAGGAAGGCATTCTTAATGTTTTGTACACTTATTGCCTTCAGAAAATATTCACACCCCTTGATTTTTTCCACATTTTCTTGTGTTACAGCCTGAATTTAAAATATATTAAATTTTGATTTTTTTTTGTCAATGGCCTACACACAATACCCCATCATGTCAAAGTGGGTATATTTTTTAAATTACACTTTGGATGGTGTTTTAATACAACCAGTAACTACGTGGATACAGGCATCCTTCCCCACTCAGGAATTTCATGACGAGGCCAATGGTGACTTTAAAACAGTTACATAGTTTAATGGCTGTGATAGGAGAAAACTGAGGATGGATCAACAACATTATAGTTACTGCACAATATTAACCTAAATGACAGAGTGAAAAGAAGGAAACCTGTAGAGAATAAAAATATTCCAAAACATGCACGCAGATTGCAATAAGGCACTAAAGTAAACTGCAAAGAATTTTGCAAAGAAATTCACTTTATGTCCTGAATACAGAGTTGAATGAGCCACTCAACACACCTGTGTTTTTCTGTTGTCATTAGAAAAAATGAGATTTCAGGTTTCCACGTTATGTTTGTCCCCCATAAGCATATTTCACTTTCCCCAGAATGAATATAAAACAACTCAAGTAATCTATAATTCATTTTTTTTTGTTATAGCCGGTGATGTTTTAGTTGTGCAGCTTTACATCTAACTAAGGTGTTTCATGCAGAATTTCTCAAGTCAAAATGTGTGACATGTTGTCTTATGTAAACAGTCGGAGCTGTTGGGCAGGTCTGCCTCACTGTCTATGCTATTGGATAGACAACAATCACCGCAGCTGTTCACCCCATATTAGCAGGTAAGTAGACATTGTCAAATCAAAACACAACTTTAATTTACCCGGTGTGACGCACGGATATTCGAAACTCAGTTTCAGACGAGACTGACTTTATGACCAAAATTATCATGTTTACACTTTGCAGTCAATTTTGACACCAGAATAACTGTTTGTGACTTATATCGATGCCACATAAGCCATTTTCAAAGGGATTTCTTGCTTTTTAAAGGCAGTCGCTCTTTCATGGCTGTAATATGAGAAATCTGAAGAACGGATCAACAAGATTGTAGGTACTCCACAAAACTAATCTAAATGACGGAGTTATAACGCACTGAAAATGGTCCTTTATGTCCTGAATTTGTTTGAGACAAATCCAACACAAAACAACGTTGAGTACCACTATTCATATTCTTAAGCATGGTGGTGGCTGCATCATGTTATGGGTATGCTTGCCAGTGGCAAGGACTAGGGAGTTTAAGAAAAAATTATACAGAATAGAGCTTAATACAGGCAAAATCCTAGAGGAAAACCTGGTTCAGTCTGCTTTCCAACAGACACTGAGAGACAAATTCACCGTTCAGCAGGGCAATAACCTAAAACACAAGGCCTGTGTAATAACATAAATACACTAGAGTTGCTTAAAAAGACGATATTGAATGAGTGGCCTAGTTAGAGTTTCGACTTAAGTCGTCTTGAAAATCTATGGCAAGAAATGAAAAATGCCGTCTAGAAATTATGAACAGCCAACTTGACAGAGCTTGAAGAATAAGAAAAATATATAATTTGCTAATATTGTAAAATCCAGGTCTACCCAGAAAGATTGACAGCTGTAATTGCTTACAAAGTTCATTCTAACATGTTTTGACTCTTTAGTGTGAGTGCTTATGTACAGGTAAATGAGATATGTCTGTAAATTCAATACATTTGCTAAAATTTCTAAAACATGTATTCACTTTGTCATTATAGGGTTTTGCTTGTAGATGGCAGTAACATAACAAAATGTGGAATAAGTCAATGGGTATGAATACTTTCTGAAGGCACTGTATACTATATTCTCCTCTCTCCTTCCCCTTTACTCCATTCCTTTCCAGTTTGGTAAGAATGAACCGAATTGAATGTTCTGCCTTGCCAGTTCCCACTCACTAAACATCATTTGCATTTCTATTTCACAGATGAAACCACAGCTTATGAAGAGAATACAGACAGCATTAGAGGATCCCTGAATTGGGATTCGTCACGCCGGCTTTCTCCACAGTAAGTTCTTATTAAAGTGTAGACTGAGCACATTATGTACCGGCTGGTACGAACTAGCCAACAAAGAAACAACTTTCAGCTATTTATTTGTAACCTGGTGCAACAGGTAATCTGATTTACCTAGTGGCTATTCTGGAAAGTTACCTGAGCATCAGAATAAGATGGAAACTATGAAACCGATCATCTTGGTCTTTGGAACGTGATTTTAAAAAATGTGAATACACAACAAAAACATGACTACAGGGAACATTCTAACAACGAGAATGAATGTGAGCACTGCTGACAACAACAAACCCAGCTGTGGGGGGCTCTTGGGGATGTGTGGGCTTACTTGGCTTGGTTGGTGCTGAGAGAGAGGTCCTACCACTGAGCTCCTCTCCATTCCCAGGCTGCAGCATACTGTATATAGAGGAGATCAATTCTAAGAGGAGCCGTGGCTAAGCTCCCTGTGAATGGTGCCATCGCTCAGTGGGGGGGGTAATTAAACAGTGTGAGTGTGTGAGAGAGAGTGAGAGAGAGAGAGTGAGAGTGAGAGAGAGGGAGAGAGAGAGGGACTGGCTGTCTGTCTGTCTGGATTTGGACTGTGTCTACAGTTAGACTGGAGTGTCATTTCTGCTGTGGGGCTTTATGTTAAATAACGTACCTTAGGAAATTGTTAAAATAGAAAGCTTATATAAATACTGATACAGATGATGATGATGATGATGATGATTTTAATTTAAAGGGCTATACTGCGGTTTTGGTAGTATAGTAGTACTATTTCTTGATCTGTTACTTGTTGGAAATGTACTTTTCCATTATAACAGAATAACTTACTAGTCATATTATTAACAGAAAAGCCATTATCAACTATATCCATTCCCTTCTTGCAAATAATTTCACTCCAAGCTACAGTTGAAGTCGGAAGTTTACATACACTTATGTTGGAGTCATTAAAACTTGTTTTTCAACCACTCCACAAATTTCTTGTTAACAGACTATAGTTTTGGCAAGTCGGTTAGGACATCTACTTTGTGCATGACACAAGTTATTTTTCCAACAATTGTTTAAAGACAGATTATTTCACTTCATTATTTCTTCATTATTTCCCAATCATTCACTGTATCACAATTCCAGTGGGTCAGAAGTTTACATACACTATGTTGACTGTGCCTTTAAACAGCTTGGGAAATTCCAGAAAATAATGTAATGGCTTTAGAAGCTTCTGATAGGCTAATTGACATAATTTGAGTCAATTGGAGGTATACCTGTGGATGTATTTCAAGGCCTACCTTCAAACTCAGTGCCTCTTTGCTTGACATCATGGGGAAATCAAAAGAAATCAGCCAAGACCTCAGAAAAGCAATTGTGGACCTCTACAAGTCTGGTTCATCCTTGGGAGCAATTTCCAAATGGCTGAAGGTACCACCTTCATCTGTACAAACAATAGTACACAAGTATAAACACAATGGGATCACGCAGCCGTCATACCACTCAGGAAGGAGACGCGTTCTGTCTGCTAGAGATGAACGTACTTTGGAGCGAATAGTGCCAATCAATCCCAGAACAACAGTAAAGGACCTTGTGAAGATGCTGAAGGAAACAGGTACAAAAGCACATGGGGACAAAGAACGTACTTTTTGGAGAAATGTCCTCTAGTCTGATGAAACAAAAATAGAACTGTTGACCCATCGTTATGTTTGGAGGAAAAAGGGGGATGCTTGCAAGCCGAAGAACACCCTCCCAACCGTTTGTGGGTGTGTTTTGCTGCAGGAGGGACTGGTGCACTTCACAAAATAGATGGCATCATGAGGGAGAAAATGTTTGTGGATCTATTGAAGCAACATCTCAAGAGATCAGTCAGGAAGTTAAAGATTGGTCGCAAATGGGTCTTCCAAAGGGACAAGCATACTTCCAAAGTTGTGGCAAAATGGCTTAAGGACAACAAAGTCAAATTATTGGAGTTGCCATCACAAAGCCCTGACCTCAATCCTATAGAACATTTGTGGGCAGAACTGAAAAAGTGTGTGTGAGCAAGGAGGCCTACACCAGCTCTGTCAGGAGGAATAGGCCAAAATTCACCCAACTTATTGTGGTAAGCTTGTGGAATGCTACCTGAAACGTTTGACCCTATTTAAAGGCAATGCTACCAAATACTAATTGAGTGTATGTAAACTTCATTCTCTCTCTCCTATTATTCACATTCTTACATTTCACATTCTTAAAACAAAGTTGTGATCCTAACTGACCTAAGACAGGGAATTGTTTTAGGATTAAATGTCAGGAATTGTGAAAAACTGAGTTTAAATGTATTTGGCCAAGGTGTATGTAAACTTCAGACTTCAACTGTATGTCCAAAGCTTGGAGAGGGGGAAAATGTAAAAGAAATTCTAAAACGTCACACTCCTTGATGATATTGATGTTTGGATGAACAAAAAAACATCCATTTGAAACCCTAACCCTGCGCGGCCTTGTCTCTTGTTGATTTTTGTTAACATGGATCTTGTCCGAACTGCACAGATTGACAAACCGGTATGTTCTTGTTTACTTGATTAGAAGAATCCCCAGAGGCATAGCGAGCTTCTGAGTGGGTGTATGCAAGGCAAGAGCAGGCTATTAGCACCATCTCCTCGCTTTTTTTCTCTCTCAAGCCAGGCTGCAACGGCGAACCAGTGAACATTTAGAGAGCTGTTTCTTCTTTTGCCCATAAGGAATTAGGGAATTTGAAACTGTTTTTAAGTAGACATGGCTAAGTCATCGTGGGCCGGCAAAGAGCTGTTTAATTATCGAGGCTAACATAACAGGAGGAAAGCTGTGAGCGAAACGATGGGATTGTCTGGATTCCTATATTCAACACAAATCTAACTGGTGTTGTCTTTGGGTACACAGTGCTTGGTTTGGCGGTGTCATGAACGTTTGTGCTCTTGAAAAGTTTGTGCTCGTTGCTAGTAATTTTTCTACTTTCCCAGGCAAAGGGCATAAGGGAAATGTACAACATATTGTTTGAAGGTGAATGGATGTTACATTGCTGGGTTGATTCTTCCAGCCTTCTGGTAACTTCCAGACATCTTAGAGGTTGCCCAGGCTGCTTAGCAACTGTAGAATGTGAGGTAACGGGGGCTGTGTGTGTATGTGTGTATGTGTGTATGTGTGTGCGCACCTCAATTTATTTTTTGCAACTAGCAGTTAGTTTGACTGCTACAGTGGACCACCCATTTGATGATAAGGTGCATTAAACCCAAATATCAACAGAACCTTCCGGCTGTGAAGAATCCCTAGCGTTTTTTTTCTTTATTTCAAACTCATGAGGCACAAATCAGTTGTATACCCTTGCCGTACACTTCAGGAAAAGTAAAACAGCCACTCCTTAACTGAGGGTCGAATGGGGAGACTGTAATTCATTTGGCCACGAGTTTCATCTTTCAAACTAAACAAAGGTGCCACATTGGCTGCATGAGAGGACAATGTTGGCAGACTCCACTGTAGAGTTATTGCCAAGCCTTAGCGCTCTCTCCATCTCCTGCGGTGGCTCTTAAGCAGGATATAGTCATCACATGGAGTGGCTCGCTTGTTTGCAGTTAAGCACATTTACCTAGTTATTTTAACATCCATGTGGGGCGATCTGGCAGTAGCTGGAGGAGGACATTATCCTTATTGGCACTTAAGACACTTCAGTACTCATGGCAACCACTTTACATTTGAAATCTGCTTTGCTCATCTGTCAAATGGGCTTGTTTCCTCTATAAATTGTTTTTTTTGGCACAGACCATTTCTCTAGATGGAGTGCTGACACAAGATGTTCACCGTCCTAGATATTTGATGTTGAGGTAAGTAATAATTCTGACATGTACTGTTACCATCCAGCATGAAAGGCCAAAATGCATTATGCACAGCGCCACATTTTCAGCAATGCCTAAAATAACTTTGAATGCAGTACAGCTAAAAGACATTTGGAAATGAAAATGGTAAGACAGGACCAAAATGAATGATATGACTGAATTGAGTCTAAATATCTGGTTCCGACATCTCCCGGCGGGCTCGCCTCAGATCAAAAGAAGAAGAGGAAGGAAAAAACAACAGAGTGAGAATAGAGTGGTGGGCCGCACACACCGAGCGAAAAAACACGACTCTCCTCTGTGACGCGCCGTGATGAACTGCGCTCCTGACAGATAAATCTGACACGGTGAAAAGGCAGGATGCTGAGCCGAGCATTCAGGACTCTCTGGAGCGCCGGGGCCGACGTGTCGGGAATGCGGGAACAGATGCTCCACACGTAGAGCGAGGAGCCTGGCCTAATTTAGACGGCGGTGATGAAAAATGGACAGTGAAAGTGCTTACTCTGCTTAGCCTGCCCTCATCCACTCTCCTCTCTTCCCCTCTCATCGCCCATCCCCACCCCCATCATCCTCTATGGGGAGAATGCATGAGGAGTGGAGAGGCTGCTTCCCCAATAGAAGGTGCTAACTTAATTAGCCTTCCGCCACTTTGCATCCCCCCCTCCTCCTCCTTCTCCCCCACTTCCTCATCCTCCTCCTCATAGCTGATTATCTGGAACGTTGTCAAATCAAATTTATTTTGTCACATTTTATTTGTGAAATGCTTCCCAACAATGCAGAGAAATATTTTAGGAAAAATAAAAATACGAGGAATTAGTACACAATGTGCAGTACTAAGTCGATGTGCAGGGGTATGAGGTATTTGAGGTAAATATGTACAGTGCATATAGGTAGGGGTAAAGTGACTAGGCAAAATGATAGATAATTAAGAATAGCAGCAGCGTATGTGATGAGTCAAAATAGTCAGTGCAAAAAGGGTCAATGCAGATAGTTAGCTATTTGGGTAGCTATTTGGTCAACTATTTAGTAGTCTTGGGGGTAGAAGCTGTTCAGGGTCCTGTTGGTTCCAGACTTGGTCCATAGGTACCGTTTGCTGTGCAATAGCAGAGAGAACAGTCTAAGACTTGGTTAGATGGAGTCTGACAATTTGTAGGGCCTTCCTCTGACACCACCTGGTATAGAGGTCCTGGATGGCAAGGAGCCCAGCCAAGTGATGTACTGGGCAGTACGCACTACCCTATGTAGCGCCTTGTGGTCAGATGCCAAGCAGTTGCCATACCAAGCTGCGAAGCAGCAGGTTAAGATGCTCTCAATGGTACAGCGGTATAACATTTTGAGGATCTGAGGTCCTGACAAGAGGGAGGAGGGAGGTTTGGGCGTCTTTCATGCAAATCAGTAACATACCTACCGGGATCATAGCATCACACCTCAAGGTGAGATTTGATTTGTGCAATTAAACCATTTGGCTATTTTTATAGTAAAGACCATGTGTGCAAGCAGGAGCGTCATGCACCCCCAAAACATGAAGAGGCACAAAGTGCATGAGGATTGCTGGGGGTAGTCTGGGGGGGAGGTTAGTCCCACTGACCGGAAGTAGAAACAATTAGCATTTTTCAAACAAGTGAAACAGCGTTTTCCTGCAATCTAGAGACATAATCATTATGCTTAATTCTATGTAAAACATGCTTATTTTTCAGCAGTATCTAAGCATACCTCTTGAGCTGTCTATATTCTCCTGACTGTTTCTTTTTTCAACAATAATTATTTACTAAATATGCTTCTCTGCATCTCTGCTTACTACAGTGAATCAAAAAATAAGTATTTTACAGATGAACTTTAACCAGTTAAGTCTAGTAATATGGCTGCTGCTGTTGTCCGACATCCTTTCATGGCTTGGACAAACTGACCAAATACAGTTATGGAGCTGTTGTTAAACGAGGCGGTCTGAGCCATCTCAGCTGCTCTGGCTGTCCTGTCAGCTGCACTGGCTGCTGTCTCGTCTTCACACAGCTGATTGAAGCGTTGATTGTGCTGCTGACGCTGAGCCTTCAAGTGTCTGCAAGTATGAGGCCTCAGTCCCCCTCATGAAGTTCAGGTATTCACTGGTTGTGCTCACAGTGTGTTTTCTCTCCCTTGGGAGAATATATAGGCATAAGTAAAGACTGGTACAGCACAGGAATAATAAGGTTCAAACTCCAAAGCTAACCTGATGGCAGCCAGTGTGAGTGCAGTTTTGTTCCTCAACCATGTATTGTCAGTGTGGGGCCAACCAGATCTACCAACCAGATCAATGGAGGCTCCTCAGAGGAAGGGGAGGACCATCCTCTTTCCATTTAACTTTTTTTTTTACATTTCAAAAGTTATCCTTTTTAGATAAAACTATACTACATATAATCACGTCACAAAATAACTGAATAAAACACATTATTTTGCAAAGAAGGTCGACAGTAGCCTCAAGGGTAGCAATATAGTGTAGCCGGAGGACAGCTAGCTTCCGTCCTCCTCTGGGTACATTGACTTCAATACAAAACTTAGGAGGCGCATGGTTCTAACCCCCTTCCATAGACTTACACAGTAAATATGACAACTTCCGTAGGATGTCCTCCAACCAATCAGAGCTCTTGCAGGACATGTTGTCCACCCAATCAATGGATCAGAGAATTTATCTGGTACTGAAAGCATATCAGTTTGTCTCTGTAGATGGTTTGTCCTCTGACAAATCAACTGTAAACTTCGGTGTTCCCCAGGGCTCCTTTTTAGGACCACTATTGTTTACACTATATAGTTTACCTCTTGGTAATGTCATTTGGAAACATATTGTTAACTTTCACTGCTATGCGGACTGCACACAGCTGTACATTCCGGTGAAACATGGTGAAGCACCAAAATTGCCCTCCCTAGAAGCCTATTTTTCAGACATAAGGAAGTGGATGGTGGTAAATGTTCTACTTTTAAACTCGGACAAAACAGAGATGCTAGTTCTAGGTCCCAAGAAACAAAGATATTGTCTGTTGAATCTGACAATTAATCTTGATGGTTGTACAGTCATCTCAAATAAGACTGTGAAGGACCTCGGCGTTACTCTGGACCCTGATCTCTCTTTTGACAAACATTTCAAGACTGTTTCAAGGACAACTTTTTCTATCTCTTCTTTTTTCCATCTACGTAACATTGCAAAAATCAGAAACTTTCTGTACAAAAATGATGCAGAAAAAAATGTATCCATGCTTTTGTCACTTCTAGGTTAGACTACTGCAATGCTCTACTTTCCAGCTACCCGGATAAAGCACTAAATGAACTTCAGTTAGTGCTAAAACACGGCTGCTAGAATCTTGACTAGAACCCAAACATTTTATCATATTACTCCAGTGCTAGCCTCTCTACACTGGCTTCCTGTTAAAACGAGGGCTGATTTCAAGGTTTTACTGCTAACCTACAAAGCATTACATGGGCTTGCTCTTTAAAATTTGGTCCTGCCGTACATACCCACACGTACACTACGGTCACAAGACGCAGGCCTCCTTACTGTCCATAGAATTTCTAAGCAAACAGCTGGATGCAGAGCTTTCTCCTATAGAGCTGCTTTTTTACGGAATGGTCTGCGTATCAATGAAAGAGACCTCTCCACCTTTAAGTCTTCATTGAAGTCTCATCTCTTCAGTGGGTCCTATGATTGAGTGTAGTCTGGCCCAGGAGTGTGAAGGTGAACAGAAAGGCACTGGAGTAACGAACTACCTTTGCTGTCTCTGCCTGGCTGTTTCCCCTCTCTCCACTGGGATTCTCTGCCTCAAACCCTTTTACGGGGGGTGAGTCACTGGCTTACTGGTGCTCTTCCATGCCGTCCCCAGGAGGGGTGCGTCACTTGAGTGGTTTGACTGACATGATCTTCCTGTCCGGGTTGGCGCCCCCCTCGGGTTTGCGCCGTGGAGGAGATCTTTGTGGGCTATACTCAGCCTTGTCTCAGGATAGTAAGTTGGTGGTTGAAGATATCCATCTAGTGGTGTGGGGGCTGTGCTTTGGCAAAGTGGATATGGTTATATTCTGCCCGTTTGGCCCTGTCCGGGGTATTGTCGGACGATGCCCAGAGTGTCTCCCGACCCCTCCTGTCTCAGCCTCCACTATTTATGCTGCAATAGTTTATGTGTCGGGGGCTAGGGTCAGTCTGTCATAAGTATTTCTCCAGTCTTATCTGGATTCTCTTTTTCTCTCTCTCTATTTCTCTCTCTGTTTCTCTCTCTCTCTGTTTCTCTCTCTATTTCTCTCTCTGTTTCCCTCTCTGTTTCTCTCTCTCTTTCTCTTGGACCATGCCTTAGGACTACCTGGCATCATGACTACTTGCAGTCCCCAGTCCAACTGGTCATGCTGCTGCTCCAGTTTCAACTGTTCTGCCTGCGGCTATGGAACCCTGACCTGTTCATCGGACGTGCTACCTTGTCCCAGACCTGCTGTTTTCATCTCTAGAGACAGACGGTGCGGTAGAGATACTCTGAATGATTGGCTATGAAAAGCCCACTGACATTTACTCCTGAGGTGCTGACCTGTTGCACCCTCTACAACCACTGTGATTATTTTATCTGACCCTGCTGGTCATCTATGAACATTTGAACATCTTGGCCATGTTCTGTTATAATCTCCACCCAGCACAACCAGAAGAGGACTGGCCGCCCTTCATAGCCTGGTTCCTCTCTAGGTATCTTCCTAGGTTCCGGCCTTTCTAGGGAGTTTTTCCTAGCTATTGTGCTTCTACACCTGCATTTCTTGCTGTTTGCTGTTTGGGGTTTTAGGCTGGGTTTCTGTACAGAATTCTGTGACATCAGCTGATATTAGAAGGGCTTTATAAATACAGTTGATTGATAAGCTACAGCTAGCTAGCACTGCAGAGTAGTTGACTCAAAGAGAGAGAAAGACAATAGTTCAAACGTTTTGAAAAAAATGAATTTCTTCCAAAATGATGGAGATTCAAGAGAGAAAGAGAGAGAGAGAGAGAGAGAGAGAGAGAGAGATTGTCAAAAAAAAATCAGTTTCCCTTACTTACAAATGCAGCTAGCTAGTTAAGCCTGCTGAAACACCCTGCTCAAACAGAGGTATGCTACATGTATGTTAGCTAGCTGTCTATGACTTTCCAACACAGCACTGGAAGTCTTCCAAGTCAAGGTAAGCTTTTGGTTTTACTAATGTATTGCCACCGGGGCCCGTTGATGTAACTGCTTACTAACTGCACACTGTAACGTTTCTGCATGATTGTAGCGGGTTTACAAATGTGTTAGTTCTATTAGCTACTCTGACTCTGAAATGACTTTAGCTAATATGGTGACAATGATGTAGGCTGTGTATAGCGGTTTGGCTTAGAATGTAATGGTCGAGGCAAGGAGATGAGAAGCAGGTATAGGGAGTGAAGGTTTAATAGCTGACTGACATGAAACGGAACTGCGTCTGGACAGGGATACATAACAACAATTAATGCAGACACAGGGAGCACCACCGAGGAACAGACAGATAAACAGGGGATAATCAAAAATGTGAAAGAGACCAGGTAAGTCCAATGAGCGCTGCTGCGCGTAATGATGGTGACAGGTGCATGTAAAGAAGCGTAGCCTGGCGTTCTCGAGCGGGAGAGGAAGCAGGCGTGACAATACACCCCCCCCCCCACACACACACACACCTGTGCGATCCTGGTGAGCCAGTTGAGGCGTGGGAGCCTGATGATCCCGCTGCGGTGGAGAAGCCTGATGGGCCGGCTGAAGCGTGACGTGATATGGGAACCTGCCGAGCCAACCGAGGCAAGGAAACCTCTCAAGCCAGCTAGGGTGTGACAGCCCGACGAGCCAGCTTAGGCACCCCCGGTTCCATCGGTGGCGGAATCCAAGCCTGATGTCAACAAAAAAAAATAATAATAATGGGCCGGCTGAGGCATAGAGGCCCAACAAGCAGGCTGAAGCATGACGTGGGATGGGAACCTGCCGAGCCAACCGGGGCAAGGAAACCTCTCGAGCCAGCTAGGGCATGACAACCCGACGAGCCAGCTAGGGCATGACAGCCCGACGAGCCAGCTAGGGCATGACAGCCCGACGAGCCAGCTAGGGCATGACAGCCCGACGAGCCAGCTAGGGCATGACAGCCCGACGAGCCAGCTAGGGCATGACAGCCCGACGAGCCAGCTAGGGCATGACAGCCCGACGAGCCAGCTTAGGCAGCGGCCCCCGGGTCCGAAGTCAACAACAAAACAAAACCCTAAAAAACTCCCTGATGCTTATTGTAATGGTGTTTGCATTCTGTAAGGATCGACGCAGGAGATGAGAAGGAGGTACAGGGAGTGAAGCTGACAGATATGAAACAGAGCAAAAACAGCGTTTGGACAGGAACACATAACAACAATTAATGCAGACACAGGGAAAACCACCGAGGAACAGACAGATATACAGGGGGTAATAAACAACGTGAAGACGTCCAGGTGAGTACTATGAGCGCTGCTGCGTGTAATGATGGTGACAGGTGCTTGCAAAGAAGGGTAGCCTGGTGCCCTTCAGCGCCAGAGAGGGGGAGCAGGAGCAGGCGTGACATACAGCTGATGTGTTGTGCACTGAAGACCACAAGCGAAGGGAAGAGGTGAAATTAGGAGAGCTCATAGATATGAAAAGGAAAACAACATGGCTGCTATGAAAGTGAACTGTGTCTATGCATGATAAGGTGTGTATTCATTCCACAGATTCTGCTGAAAAACGTTTCTTAAACGGAAGCAAACGGATCAAAACGGGGATAAACATACCTGAATTTGTCCAATAGAATCTCTTGTTTGAAACTGTTGGACTAATGACTACACCCTATATCAGCTAGATGCAGGAAATAGTTCGCGCTATTGAATGTCACTGTCTGTCCATGTGTCACTGTCTGTCACCTCAAATTTGTCTCTCGACCTGTGTGCAGCTACATTGTGAACTCATGCATAGGCTAGGTTGTAGCAACCTCATGATGGGTAGAGGGAAAATTAGAGTGTCATGTAGTAGCCTAAACCTATCACTGTTACATTGAACTGGGAGAATGGAATATGAATGATAGTCATCCAATATGCTGTAATAGAATCGTCCTCCCTCATCTTAAATGGCACTGACCGCCACTGAAGCAGATACACCAATGATGCAAATAATAAAGGTCTTGGGTCAGAATATAATTAATTGAATCAGTGTGACAGCTTTATATATAAATTATTAGATCCACACTGTCCCTTTCAATAATGTTTAGGAACATAACCCTGCCATGACAAAAACCCTCTGTGGATGAGATTGCCCACCCCTGTTGAAGACAGCTAAATTGTGTTTAGGGCTAAACAAGTGAACATGATAATCAATTGACAGAAAACTGTTTACCAACCAAGAATAGATCCTTGACGCCTGAGGGTGCGGGGCTCATGGGTTGCGTGAGCATTTATTGTGTCGCTGGACAATTGGTGTCTGGGGGTTGCAGGGCTCTGATGTTGTGGCTTCACTATACGAGCACTCAGCTTCTTCAGAGTCTGTAGGTTCAGCTATTTCCTCTGAAGAGTATAAGTATGTTTGTACAATGTATAGTCGGATACCCCAGCTAACGTCAGACATTTCACTAACTCCATGGCGTTAGCCTTTAATAGATGTTTATATGGCAAGTTGTCAACCCTGGTTCATGTCTCACGCAGTGATCACTCTCACACACTACAGCTAGCTACACTGAAGACATTGGTAACTAGCTATATCGTAATTTGGTTAAAAAAAAATATTACCATGCTGAACATCGCTGCTCTGTGTCATCATGGCTTCAAATATTGCTGTCTGATTCAATTTTGTTGTTGTGGTCTTTTATCTTTTTATGTTCTTGTTTGAGTTTCTTAATCCGTGCATTGTTTTACTGACCGATGGATTCCCATCTTGGCTAATATATCTGCTTCCATTATTAGTGATAGCTTTAAAGTTATTCCATATTGTAGCTGTACCAAGTTCGATCTGTGGCTGTAAAGTTTGTTGTCATATTGACCTTAACAACATACGCAACTGTGAGATCATTTTGTGAGACCAATCATTGACTCCAGTCATTTGTAACCCCTCCCACCAACCTACATGGTTTGAGGTCTGTACCAGATATCAAACTAGGCTGAATATCCCGCTTGGTTCCAGGAATCAAACGGGTCATGGGCAAATTAAATAGAAACCGTTATATTCATGACCCCAAGGCATGGCCATGCAGTGAAAAAGTGTCAACTTGATTACCACAGCCACAGTCATAAACCCGTCTATTTCTAAAATGCCTCTTCTTAAAATGGGATTTTAATCCTAACCCCACCTAACTTAACCACACTGCTAACCTTACAGTGCCTTGCAAAAGTATTCATCATACTTAGCGCTTTTCCAATTTTGTTGCATTACAACCTGTAATTTAAGCAGATTTTTTATTTTGATTTCATGTAATGGACATACACAAATTAGTCCAAGTTGGTGAAGTAAAATGGAAAAAAAATAACTTGTTTAAAAACTGAAAAGTGGTGCGGCTATATGTATTCACCCCCTTTGCTATGAAGCCCCTAAATAAGATCTGGTGCAACCAATTACCTTCAGAAGTCACATAATTAGTTAAATAAAGTCCACCTGTGTGCAATCTAAGTCTCACATGATCTGTCATATGATCTCAGTATATATACACTTGTTCTGAAATGCCCCAGAGTCTGTTCTGAAAGGCCCCAGCAACACCACTAAGCAAGGAGCACCACCAAGCAAGCGGCACCATGAAGACCAAGGAGCTCTCCAAACAGGTCAGGGACAAAGTTGTGGAGCAGTACAAGTCAGGGATGGGTTATAAAAAAAAATCTGAAACTTTGAAAATCCCACAGAGCACCATTAAATCCATTATTAAAACATTGAAAGAATATGGCATCACAACAAACCTGCCAAGACAGGGCCGCCCACCAAAACCCACAGACCAGGCAAGGAGGGCATTAATCAAAGAGGCAACAAAGAGACCAAAGACAACCATGAAGGAGCTGCAAAGCTCCACAGCGGAGATTGGAGTATCTGTTCATAGGACCCCAATAAGCCATACATTCCTAAGAGCTGGGCTTTATGGAAGAGTGGCCAGAAAAAAAGGCCATTGGTTAAAATAAAAATAGCAAACACGTTTGGTGTTCGTCAAAATGCATGTGGGAGACTCCCCAAACATATGGAAGAAGGTACTCTGGTGAAATGAGACTAAAATGGAACTTTTTGTCCATCAAGGAAAATGCTATGTCTAGCACAAACCCAACACCGAGGACACCATCCCCACAGTGAAGCATGGTGGTGGCAGCATCATGCTGTGGGGATGTTTTCATCGGCAAGGACTGGGAAACTGGTCAGAATTGAAGGGATGATGGATGGCACTAAATACAGGGAAATTCTTGAGGGCAACCTGTTTCAGTCTTCCAGAGATTTGAGACTGGGACGGAGGTTCACCTTCCAGCAGGACAGTGACCCTAAGAATACTGCTAAAGCAACACTTGGAACGGAACCCATCCAACTTGAAGGAGCTGGAGCAGTTTTGCCTTGAAGAATAGTTATGCACGCTCAAGTTTTCTGTTTTTTTGTATTATTTCTTGTTTGTTTCAGAATAAAAAATATTTTTCATCTTCAAAGTGATAGGCATGTTGTGAAAATCAAATGATACCCACTCCCCCCTGAAAAAGCTATTTTAATTCCAGGCTGTAAGGCAACAAAACAGGAAAAATGCCAAGGGGAGTGAATACTTTCTCAAGCCACCGTATATACAGTACCAGTCAAAAGATTGGACACACCTACTTATTGTAACGATTGTCGTCGGGAGAAGGAGAAGAGGACCAAGATGCAGCGTGGTAAGTTTTCATAATACTTTAAATAAATATGAACTTGAACAAAAAACAACACAACAAACGAAACAGTCCTGTCAGGTGCAGAAACACAAAACAGAAAACAACTACCCACAAACACCAGGTGGGAACAGGCTACCTAAGTATGGTTCTCAATCAGAGACAACGATTGACAGCTGCCTCTGATTGGGAACCATACCAGGCCAAACACATAGAACTATAACACATAGAACAAAAACATAGAATGCCCACCGCAACTCACGCCCTGACCAAACTAAAATAGAGACATAAAAAAGGAACTAAGGTCAGGACGTGACACTTATTCAATGTTTTTGCTTTATTTTTTACTTTTTTCTACAGTGCCTTGCGAAAGTATTCATCCCCTTGACATTCTTCCTATTGCTTAGTGGTGTTGCAGACTCTGGGGCCTTTCAGAATAGATATATATATACTGAGATCATGTGACAGATCATGTGATACTTAGATTGCACACAGGTGGACTTTATTTAATTAATTATGTGACTTCTGAACGTAATTGGTTGCACTAGATCTTATTTAGGGGCTTCATAGCAAAGGGGGTGAACACCAATGCACGCACCACTTTTCAGTTTTTTTATATTTTTTTTCATTTTAGAAACAAGTATTTGTTTTTCATTTTACATCACCAATTTGGACTATTTTGTGTATGTCCATTACATGAAGTCCAAATAAAAATCAATTTCAACTACAGGTTGTAATTGCAACAAAATAGGAAACACACCAAGAGGATGAATACTTTTGCAAGGCACTGTACATTGTAGAATAATAGTGAAGACATCAAAACTATGAAATCACGCATATGGAATCATGTAGTAACCTTCAATAAGTGCATTGACAACATCATTCCCACAGTGACCGTACATACATTTCCCAACCAGAAGCCATGGATTACAGGCAACATCTGCACAAAGGTAAAGGCTAGAGCTGCCGCTTTCAGGGAGCGGGACACTCATCCGGAAGTTTATAGGAAATCCCAGTTTACAGGCAACATTCGCCCTCAGACGAACCATCAATACAGGACTAAGACTGAATCCTACAACGCCGGCTCTGATGCTTTTCAGATGTGGCAGGGCTTGAAAAATATGATGGACTACAAAGGTAAACCCAGCCGCAAGCTGCCCAGTGATGACGAGCCTACCAGACCAGCTAAATATATTTTATGCTTGCTTCGAGGATATATGTGACTCACCACCTGGATTCAGTCTTATGTAGCAAAATGTGGATAAAATTAGAGACTCAGAGCTACAAAATGGTATGTCATACACTGCATTTCTGAGGAACAATGGGAAAGTATTTTTGCTTTGAAAGTTGATAAACTTGTAAACTCACTTTTGAGAAAATGGACTTTGAATGTTTTGGTATCTAGTGAAGAATTCTTTGTCTACACCCATTCAGCATTATTCACACCCTCTTGCGACGAGCAATCCCGGATCCGGGATCGTAATCATAGCCTCAAACAAATTAGCATAATGCAGCGGACATAAATACCCCTAGAAACTTTTCCTATTCATGAAAATCGCAAATGAAATGAAATAAATATATTCAAACACAAGATTAGCCTTTTGTTAACAACACTGTCATCTCAGATTTTCAAAATATGCGTTACACAAATGCTTGTCTAGCGTTGGCTGTAAGTTTATCATGGCATAATGCTATGCTAGGCTCTGCTGGCAGCAGGCAACATTTTCACGAAAATAAGAAAAGCAACCAAATTAAATAATTTACCTTTGAAGAACTTCAGATGCTTTCACTCAGGAGACTCCCAGTTAGATAGCAAATGTTCCTTTTTTCCAATAAGATTATTTTTGTAGGCGAAATAGCTCCCGTTTGTTCATCATGCTTGGCTGAGAAATCGACCGGAAAATGCTACCTATACAACGCCAAACTTTTTTCAAAATGAACTCCATAATATCGACAGAACCACGGCAAACGTTGTTTAGGATCCATCTTCAAGGTGTTTTTAACATATATATTCAATAATATATCCGTCGAGGCAATTGGTTTCTCATAAGAAGCGATTGGAAAAATGGCTACCTCAGTATTTTACGCAAGATTTTCTGCGGGAGACACCATGTGACCACATGCCATATATGGTTCCTTACGGCTATTCTTCAATGGAAATGCGTAAAAAGACATCACAATGCTGTAGACACCTTGGGGAATATGTGGAAAACGTAAGCTCATTCGTAGCTCATTCACAGCCATATAAGGAATCATTGGCATGAGGCGGTTTCAAAGAATTTGGCACTTCCTGGTTGGAGTTTTATCTGGGTTTCGCCTGTAACATCAGTTCTGTGGCACTCACAGACAATATCTTTGCAGTTTTGGAAACGTCAGAGTGTTTTCTTTCCAAAGCTGTCAATTATATGCATAGTCGAGCATCTTTTGGTGACAAAATATCTTGTTTAAAACGGGAACGTTTTTCATCCCAAAAATTGAATAGCGCCCCCTAGTACATAACTAGCCCCACCCATCTTGTTTCGCTCTCAGAGCGTTCAGAGCGCACACATGATGCTCTGGCCAATGATTTGTTTACTTCTGGATAACATGAAAACAGCCGAACCAGCTCTGCTGGCAACAATTTAATTTAGCTTTTTTTGCTGACGTTTATGGACACCGGCCATTTCAATGGGTGTTGTACACTTTAAAGAATAATAACGTCAGCTTGGGAGCCAGTCAGCTAACATTAGCTAGCTAGCTAACAGTACATTTAAGTTTATGACATGTAGCTAGCTAGCTAGGTAAACAATGAACCTAGCTAGGTAAACAATGTGTAAGATCACATACATCATGTGACGTTAGCTAACGAACCAGCCATCTTACCTGTTTACATAATCATGCATGATTGATGCGTCTCCCTGTCACGGATGCCATGCCAAGGTCTATCTATCTACCAATATAGGCTCTAACTCCTCTAGCTCCACAATGAAATAGGGTGCAGGCCAGGCAGCAGGCTGTTAGCCAGCCTGCCAGGTTAGTGTAGTCTGCCACTAGCACAGTCAGTGTAGTCAGCTCAGCTATCCCATTGAGACCGTGTCTGTGCCTCGACCTGGGTTGGGCAAAACTAAACATGGCGGTGTTCGCCTTAGCAATCTCACTAGGATAAAGACCTCCTCCATTCCTGTCATTATTGAAAGAGATCGTGATACCTCACATCTCAAAATAGGGCTACTTAAAGTTAGATCCCTTACTTCAAAGGCAATTAAAGTCAATGAACTAATCACTGATCATAATCTTGATGTGATTGGCCTGACTGAAACATGGCTTAAGCCTGATGAATTTACTGTGTTAAATGAGGCCTCACCTCCTGGTTACACTAGTGACCATATCCTCCGTTTATCCCGCAAAGGCTGAGGTGTTGCTAACATTTACGATAGCAAATTTCAATTGACAATTTTTTTTTTACATTTTCGTCTTTTGAGCTTCTAGTCATGAAATCTATGCAAGCCTACTCAATCAATTTTTATAGCTACTGTTTACAGGCCTGCTGGGCCACATACATCGTTCCTCATTGAGTTCCCTGAATTCCTATCGGACCTTGTAGTCATAGCAGATAATATTCAATTTCACTGTCACAGTCATACTCTGGACCTAGTTTTGTCCCAAGGAATAAATGTTGTGGATCTTAATGTTTTTCCTTATAATCCTGGACTATTGGACCACCATTTTATTACGTTTGCAATTGCAACAAATAATCTGCTCAGACCCCAACCAAAGAGCATCAGAAGTCGTGCTATGAATTCACAGACAACACAAAGATTCCTTGATGCCCTTCCAGACTCCCTCTGGCTACCCAAAAATCAGTTAACCACCTAACTGAGGAACTCAATTTAACCTTGCGCAATACCCTAGATGCAGTTTCACCCCTAAAAACTAAAAACAATTCTCATAAGAAACTAGCTCCCTGGTATACAGAAAATACCCGAGCTCTGTAGCAAGCTTCCAGAAATTTGGAACGGAAATGGCGTCACACCAAACTGGAAGTCTTCCGACTAGCTTGGAAAGACCGTGCCGTGCAGTATCGAAGAGCCCTTACTGCTGCTCGATCATCCTATTTTTCCAACTTAATTGAGGAAAATAAGTACAATCCCAATTTTATTTTTGATACTGTCGCAAAGCTAACTAAAAAGCAGCATTCCTCAAGTGAGGATGGCTTTCACTTCCTCAAGTGTTTTAGTACATATCCCAATGATGAAAATAATCATGGCCTCTAAACCTTCAAGCAGCATACTGGAACCTATTCCAACTAAACTACTGAAAGAGCTGCAGTAATAAAGCCTCTCTTGAAAAAGTCAAACCTTGAACCAGAAAACATAAAAACCTATCGGCCTATATTGAATCTTCCATTCCTCTCAAACAATTTTGAAAAAGCTGTTGCCCAGCAACTCACTGCCTTCCTGAAGACAAACAATGTGTACAAAATGTTTCAGTCTGGTTTTAGACCCCATCATAGCACTGAGACTGCACTTGTGAAGGTGGTAAATTACCTTTTAATGGCATCAGACCGAGGCTCTGCATCTGTCCTCGTGCTCCTAGACCTTAGTGCTGCTTTTGATACCATCCATCACCACATTCTTTTGGAGAGATTGGAAACCCAAATTGGTCTACACGGACAAGTTCTGGCCTGGTCTCTGTCTGGTTTAGATCTTATCTGTCGGAAAGATATAAGTTTGTCTCTGTGAATGGTTTGTCCTCTGACAAATCAACTGCACATTTCGGTGTTCCTCAAGGTTCCGTTTTAGGACTACTATTGTTTTCACTATATATTTGACCTCTTGGGGATTTCATTCGAAAACATAATGTTTACTTTCACTGCTATGCGGATGACACACAGCTGTACATTTCCATGAAACATGGTGAAGCCCCAAAAATGCCCTCGCTAGAATTCTGTGTTTCAGACAAAAGGAAGTGGATGGCTGCAAACTTTCTACTTTTAAACTCGGACAAAATAGAGATGCTTGTTCTAGGTCCCAAGAAACAAAGAGATCTTCTGTTGAATCTGACAATTAATCTTAAAGGTTGTACAGTCGTATCAAATAAAACTGTGAAGGAGCTCGGCGTTACTCTGGACCCTGATCTCTCTTTTGACGAACATATCAAGACTGTTTCAAGGACCGCTTTTTTCCATCTACGTAACATTGCAAAAATCAGAAACTTTCTTTCCAAAAATGATGCAGAAAAATGTATCCATGCTTTTGTTACTTCTAGGTTAGACTACTGCATTGCTCTACTTTCCGGCAACCCGGATAAAGCACTAAATAAACTTCAGTCAGGATTATAGCAGCCATATTTGGCACTGACTAGAAGCAAAACATTTGATCATATTACTCCAGTGCTAGCCTCCCTACACTGGCTTCCTGTCAAGGCAAGGGCTGATTTCAAGGTGTTACTGCTAACCAACAAAGCATTACATGGGCTTGTTCCTACCTATCTCTCTGATTTGGTCCTGCGGTACAAACCTATACGTACGCTACGGTCACAAGAGGCAGGCCTCCTAATTGTCCCTAGAATTTCTAAGCAAACAGCTTGAGGCAGGGCTTTCTCCTATAAAGCTCCATTTTTATGGAATGGTCTGCCTACCCATGTGAGAGACGCAAACTCGGTCTCAACCTTTAAGTCTTTACGGAAGACTCATCTCTTCAGTGGGTCATATGATTGTGTGTAGCCTGGCCCAGGAGTGTGAAGATGAACGGAAAGGCTCTGGAGCAACGAACCGCCCTTGCTGTCTGTGCCTGGCCGGTTCCCCTCTTTCCACTGGGATTCTCTGCCTCTAAACCTATTACAGGGGCTGAGTCACTGGCTTACTGGTGCTCTTTCATGCCGTCCCTAGGAGGGGTACGTCACTTGAGTGGGTTGAGTCACTGATGTGATCTTCCTGTCTGGGTTGGTGCCCCCCTTGGGTTGTACCGTGGCGGAGATCTTTGTTGGCTATACTCTGCCTTGTCTCAGGATGGTAAGTTGGTGGTTGAAGATATCCCTCTAGTGTTGTAGCACAATTGCTTTGGCAAAGTAGGTGGGGTTATATCCTTCCTGTTTGGCCCTGTCCGGGGGTATCATCGGATGGGGCCACAGTGTCTCCTGACCCCTCCTGTCTCAGCCTCCAGTATTTATGCTGCAGTAGTTTATGTGCCGGGGGGCTAGGGTCAGTTTGTTATATCTGGAGTACTTCTCCTGTCTTATCCGGTGTCCTGTGTGAATTGAAGTATGCTCTCTCTAATTCTCTCTCTCTCTCTCTCTCTCTCTCTCTCTCTCTCTCTCTCTCTCTCTCTCTCTCGGAGGACCTGAGCCATAGGACCATGCCTCAGGACTACCTGGCATGATGACTCCTTGCTGTCCCCAGTCCACCTGGCCGTGCTGCTGCTCCAGTTTCAACTGTTCTGCCTGCGGCTATGGAATCCTGAACTGTACCTGTCCCAGACCTATTATTTGAACATGCTTGTCATTTATGAACAATTGAACATCTTGGCCATGTTCTGTTATAATCTCCACCCGGCACAGCCAGAAGAGGACTGGCCACCCCTCATAGCCTGGTTCCTCTCTAGGTTTCTTCCTAGGTTTTGGCCTTTCTAGGGAGTTTTTCCTAGCCAACGTGCTTCAACACCTACATTACTTGCTGTTTGGGGTTTTAGGCTGTCAAGCGCACTCATTACCTCAGCCAATCATTTATATTGGGAAGGTTGCTGGCTTTTCTGTGGCTAACCAACAAGGCTCGTAATTTAACTATTTTATTCGTATTTACATGTGGCATACAAGTTTGTTAGGCACATGAATGTTCAAATGTTCGAGAAGGCATTTCTGCCCTGATTAAAAAAAAATATATATAGTTAAAATGTCTCTCCTGTGAAGTCGTGACTTGCGACATATGCCTAGTTTCCTGAAACGGGTCACATACTGTATATATATTTTTAAACAGGACACACCAGGAGGCATGTGAACCTGTAAACCCATATTGGCGTGACACCTTTGTGCAAGCAGGACTTTCTGTGAATATGCTTGCTTTAACGGTTAATGCTGCCTTCCCAGACTCTTGTGTGTGGTCCAAAAGGTTTTATTTGGTCCATTTTCAAATCTCATTACCGAGGCTCTGTTCCCAAATGTTAACAATTATGGTTTGTATTCGTAACCGAAGACTCATTTAGCAAAAGGAGAATGGTTCAAATGAGTAACAACCCAACAACGTGTATAAGGGATTTCCCCGAGCATAATTCTCACCTGACACCATCATATAATATATGCCAGGTCCCACAAAGTAAGTCAAACAACAAGCATTACCCCTGGACCTAACGGGGGCCTGTGACTTTCTCTGTGATGCGATAATTTTTTTTCCTGCCACTTTGCGCAACCAAGGAGGTGATGGCTGGACTACACTGCCCGCAGCTAAGGCCACTCGCTAACAAATAAGCAGTGAACCATATATCCTGGGCCTGCACTGATGCAGCTTACAGCGACTCACATGGAAATCGCCTCAGTCGTCCATCTTGGGCTGGCACCAAAGAACTGATGTTTTCGCTTGGCAGCATCGCAGGGGCATATTTCACTCACTGTTGGCGCCAGCTCACTCTGTTCTATCTCCCTCTCTCTGCCTCTTTCACCCTCTCTCCTCCTTTCTCTCTTTTCTCTCCTCCCTCTCTCTCTCTTTCTCTCTCTTCTGTCTTTTTCTCTCATTCCATCTTGCAGGCACTGACGTTGCATAAGGCCACTCTATTGGAATGTCTTTACATTCATTTTGTTGGAGGGACCACCAACACTCCAGTCTTTCTGGTCTCTTACTCCAGATTGACAGACATCTAATACATCATCTACAACAGAGAGTATTAGAGGCTACAGGAGCCAGAGACATTGACCGACAGCCACACTAACCCCAAGGTTAAGGACGGTGATATAGACCTACTGGAGCATTCAATAACCATATTGAAGATGATCGTAGAGCTCAAATATGTTTCCGCGTTGTTTAATTCAAATCCGAATAAATGTAGACACCAGCATTATCCTCTCATCAGCCCTCTGTCAGCATGTGAGCATGTCATTAAAAACTTGTTAGGGTTGCATTTCTCCTCTGTAGTCCTCTCTCTGGGCTTTTTAAATGGGTGTTCATTACTAGGGGGTCCTATTTCCCGCCATGGACAATGTGTCCCAGGTGTATACACTTGTGAATGTAAATGTATCTGTAAGTTAATGGTGTGAAGACGTGCCCCTTGTGGTCTAAAATTAGGCCTTAGTTTGGAATAACGTACTTTGAAAAAAAATCTCTCAGGGAGTGTGGGGGTGGTAATGTGGACTGTTATATTTGTGTACGATGGTTATATCCATTAGGAAATAAAAACAGTGATGTGGCTTCTGGGATTTAGCCAAAACTCATTCCCCACCATCTGCTCAAATGAAAGCTCACCTTTCTTTGCGTAGGGATGTGTAAGGGTTTTCACGTTTGCTCCAATTGAGCGGAGACTTCAATTCAACGTGTATTCCAAGTTGGTTCAAGGCAATTTCATTGGAATGACGTGGAAACAACATTAATTCAACCAGTGTGTTCCCAGTTGGCGGTAACAAGTTATGCTCAATTGTAAATGAACTAATTATGCATCACTTTGAATGTGACTAATTGTACTCGCCATTATATCGTTTTAGCAGGACTGTGAGAAAATCATGTCAGACAGAGAGAAAATGAACATGTAGAATGCAATGCATTCTATTTCACCGACGTTTACTGAGAATGAGAAAATAAGTGTCAACTTCTAAGCACTGAGCTCCTCTATTTCCAACAAAACCTTCCTTTCTCCCTTTCAAAGCACTCACTGACATTATTTATTTTTTAAAACCCTGACCATAAGAGTAGGCGACACACCATGTCACTTGAATGCGTGGGTAAAAATAATTGCTGTGGAGGAAAGTAAAAATATTCAAGCCAGAAGGGGGAACAAATGTCGGCGGCTACGGCTTAGTTGAGAGTACATGTGAGTAGCAGTCTGTAGTGTGAGTCTGTGGTGAATGCGAGCCAGGGCTAAGAAGTCAATGAGTCGTTTGCGAAATGCCTCCGGGATTCCAAAGTGTGAATGTCACAGGTAATTCTTCCGTCTTCAAGTGATAATGGATTCATCTTTGCCAAGTGGTGTGTTGCGAAGACTATTGTGACCTACATGTCATAATAACTCTCTTGGGAGATCACTAAGAAACATCCTGTTTAGCGGTGTGTTTCCATGTGTTGCCTATACAGTGCCTTCAGAAAGTCTCCACACCCCTTGACTTTTTCCCATGTTTTGTAGTGCTACAGCCTGAAGTTGGATGGATTAAATGGATTAAAATGAGATTTATTTTGTCACTGGCCTACACACAATACCCCATAATGTCAAAGTGGAATTATGTTTTTAGAAATGTTTACAAATGAATCAAAAATGAAAAAATGTAATGTTTTGAGTCGATAAGTATTCAACACCTTTGTTATGGCCTAAATAAGTCAAACATTTAAAAATGTGCTTAACAATTCACATAATAAGTTGCTCTGTGTGCAATAATAGTGTTGCACATGATATTTCAATGACTATAGTTACTGCACAATACTAACCTAAATGACAGAGTGAAAAGAAGGAAGCCTGTTCAGAATAAAACATATTCCAAAACATGCATACTATTTGCAACAAGGCACTAAAGCAATACTGCAAAAATTGTCACAGAGCAATGTACTTTTTGAACACACCCCATTACTGAGTACCACTCTCCATATTTTCAAGCATAGTGGTATGCTTATTTTCAAGCATAGTGGTATGCTTATTTTCAAGCATAGCTGCATAATGATATGTTTATGCTTGCAATTGTTAAGGACCAGGGAGTTTTTCAGGATAAAAAAGAAAAGGAACGGAGCTAAGCACAGGCAAAATCCTGGAGGAAAACAATGTTCAGTCTGCTTTCCACCAGACACCGGGAGATGAATTCACCTTTCAGCAGGAGAATAGCCTCAAACACAAGACCAAATCTACACGGGTGTTGCTACCAAGAAGACAGCGAATGTTCCTGAGTGGTGAGTTACACTTTTGACTTAAATCTACTTGGAAATCTATGGCAAGACCTGAAAATGGTTGTCTAGCAATTATCAACAACCCGTGCATAATTTGAGTCGGACCCTGCTTGAATGAATTACTTTGTGTTGGGCTGGCCCGGGTTTATGGTTTGTGCAACAATGTAGCCTATGTTGGAGACCAAAGTGTGGCTCTTGCTGTGGTGAGAGAGGGATCCGCGACCTGTATCTCTCAAAACTAGAATGAGATTCGCTTTTCCATGATCTCTCTCTGCTAGACATGAGCCTGTAACTCTCATCTTTCCAGTGTTGCACTTCACTTTATTTCCTTATAGAATCATAACCGGGGGAAGGGTGCTGGAGGAGCTGCAGCACCCCTTGTTAATTGAAATGATATAAACTCAGCAAAAAAAGCAACGTCCCTTTTTCAGAACCCTGTATTTCAAAGATAATTAGTAAAAATCCATATACCTTCACAGATCTTCATTGTAAAGGGTTTAAACACTGTTTCCCATTATTATTCAATGAACCATAAACTATTAATGAACGTGCACCTGTGGAACGGTCAGTAAGACACTAACAGCTTACAGACGGTAGGCAATTAAGGTCACAGTTATGAAAACTTAGGACACTAAAGAGGCCTTTCTACAGACTCTGAAAAACACCAAAAGAAAGATGCCGAAGGTCCCTGCTCATCTGCATGAACTTGCCTTGGGCATGCTGCAAGGAGGCATGAGGACTGCAGATGTGGCCAGGGCAATAAAATGCAATGTCCGTACGGTGAGACACCCAAGACAGCGCTACAGGGAGACAGGACAGACAGCTGATCGTCCTCGCAGTGGCAGACCACGTATAACAACACCTGCACAGGATCGGTACATCCGAACGTCACACCTGCGGGACAGGTAAAGGATGGCTACAACAACTGCCCGAGTTACACATGGAACACACAATCCCTCTATCAGTGCTCAGACTGTCCGCAATTGGCTGACAGAGGCTGGACTGATGGCTTGTAGGCCTGTTGTAAGGCAGGTCCTCACCACGCATCACAGGCAACAATGTCCCCTATGGGCACAAACCCACCATCGCTGGACCAGACAGGACTGGCAAAGTGCTCTTCACTGATGAGTCGCGGTTTTGTCTCATCAGGGGTGACAGTCAGATTAGTGTTTATCGTCGAAGGAATGAGGCCTTTACTCTGGAGGCCTGTACACCGAGGCCTGTACTCTGGAGCTTGTTGTCATTGCAGGCAATCTCAACGCTGTGCGTTACAGGGAAGACATAATCCTCCCTCATGAGGTACCCGTCCTGCAGGCTCATCCCGACATGACCCTCCAGCATGACAATGCCACCAGCCATACTGCTCGTTCTGTGCGTGATTTCCTGCAAGACAGGAATGTCAATGTTCTGCCATGGCCAGCGAAGAGCCCGGATCTCAATCGCATTGAGCATGTCTGGGACTTGTTGGATCGGAGGGTGAGGGCTAGGGCCATTCCCTCCAGAAATGTCAGCGCCAGTTTGGATTTGGCTTCACACCAACCACATCACATGACAAATGTCATTGACAGAAAAAAACTTTGCATCTCGTTGTGTTGTTGTCCTCCGGTGGCTAGCTACAGCTGAAGTCAGAAGTTTACATACACTTAGGTTGGAGTCATTAAAACTCATTTTTCAAACACTCAACATATTTCTTATTAACAAACTATTGTTTTGTCAAGTTTGTTAGGACTGTCACGACTTCCATCGAAGATGGCTTCTCTCCCTGATCGGGCGATGTTCGGCGGTCGTTGTCGCTGGCTTACTAGCTGCCACCGATTCATTTTTCCTTTTCGTTTGTGATTGTCTGTATTGTTTACACCTGTGTCCTATTAGTTGATTTCGGTGGATTTATTTACCTCCACTGCCTGCTAATCTTTGTGCAGGATTGTTTGCTCTGGTTGTATGGTTAGGCGTGCGCGTCTGCACCACGGATTTTCATTCACGCGGCACTTGTACCGTATTTCTTCTCCGTGTGTGATGTTTATTTCCCTGTGTGTGGCGACCTCATTTGGGCGTATTCCCCCCATGTTGTTGTTGGGTTGGGACTTCTAAATAAACTATTGTGCCACTGGGACATCCTTGCTCTCCTGTTCCTGATTCCTGCCCCTCCCTCCTTGAAGGAGCCATGTAACAAGGACATCTACTTTGTGCATGACACAGATTATTTCACTTACAATTCACTGTATCACAATTCCAGTGGGTCAGAAGTTTACATACACTTTGTTGACTGTGCCTTTAAACAGCTTGGAAGAATTCCAGAAAATAATGTCATGTCTTTAGAGCTTCTGATAGGCTAATTGACATAATTTGAGTCAGTTGGAGGTGTACCTGTGGATGTATTTCAAGGCCTACCTTCAAACCCAGTGCCTCTTTGCTTGACATCATGGGCTAATCAAAAGCAATTGTAGACCTCCACATGTCTGGTTCATCCCTGGGAGCAATTTCCAAATGGCTGAAGGTACCACCTTCATCTTTAAAAACAATAGTATGCAAGTATAAACACCATGGGACCATGCAGCCGTCATACTGCTCAGGAAGGAGACGCTTTCTGTCTCCTAGAGATGAACGTACTTTGGTGCGAAAAGTGCAACTCAATCCCAGAACAACAGCAAAGGACCTTGTGAAGATGCTGGAGGAAACAGTTACAAAAGTATTTATGTCCACAGTAAAACGAGTCCTATATCGACATAACCTGAAAGGCAGCTCAGCAAGGAAGATGCCAAAGCTCCAAAACCACCATAAAAAAAGTCAGACTACAGTTTGCAACTGCACATGGGGACAAAGATCGAACTTTTTGGAGAAATGTTCTCTGGTATGATGAAACAAAAATAGAACTGACTTTCGTTATGTTTGGAGGAAGAAGGGGAGGCTTGCAAGCTGAAGAACACCATCCCAACCGTGAAGCTCGGGGGTGGCAGCATCATGTGGTGGGGGTGCATTGCTGCAGGAGGGACTGGTGCACTTCACAAAATAGATGGCGTCATGAGGATGGAAAATGATGTGGATATATTGAAGAAACATCTTATGGCATCAGTCAGGAAGTTAAAGCTTGGTCACAAATGGGTCTTCCAAATGGACAATGACCCCAAGGATACTTCCGAAGTTGTGGCAAAATGGCTTAAGGACAACAAAGTCCAGGCATTGGAGTGGCCATCACAAAGACCTGACCTCAAACCTATAGAACATTTGTGAGCAGAACTGAAAAAGCTTGTGCGAGCAAGGAGGCCTACAAACCTGACTCGGTTACATCAGCTCTGTTAGGAGGAATGGGCCAAAATTCACCCAACTTATTGTGGAAAGCTTGCGGAAGGCTACCCAAAATCATTCTCTCTACTATTTTTCTGACATTTCACATTCTTAAAAAAAGTGGTGATCCTAACTGACCTAAGACAGGGATTTTTTTACAGGAATTGTGAAAAACTAATTTTAAATGTACTTGGCTGAGATGTATGTAAACTTCCGACAACAACTGTAGCTAGCTAAAATCATCCCTTTCCTAAATTAGCGATGGATGGAAATAGGAATTTAGAATTGTGGTTTGATTGTGGTTGTCCATACTGGTCAATGATTGTAACGGTGATTCTGATCAAACCATATGTTCTGTCACGCCCTGATCTGTTTCACCTGTCCTTGTGATTGTCTCCACCCCCTCCAAGTGTCACTTTTTTCCCTGGTGTATTTATCACTGTGTTTCCTGTCTCTCTGTGCCAGTTTTGTATGTTCAAGTCAACCAGCATGTTTATCTCGTGCTCCTGCTTTTCTATTCTCTCTTACTAGTCCTCCCGGTTTTGACTTTGTCTGTTTTTCTGGACTCCATTCCCGCCTGTCTGATCATTCTGCCTGCCTTGACCTCGAGCCTGCCTGCCATTCTGTACCTCTGGAACTTTGAACTGGTTTTGACCTTTTGCCTGTTGTCATGACGTTGCCCTCTTTGGGTACAGCAAATCCCATCCCCCTCTCCCTGCCTCCTTCAACTAGGCTGCTGTGGTCAGAGAGAGGCCGTAAATCCCTGAGGAGAAGATCTCCTCATGGCCTCACAGTATAGAGATAGAGTGAAGTTTCATAGAGAACAAAGGAATTTCTTCCACCTTCTTCCACAGAACTTGAGGTCCGAACAACGTTTACGTTCCGGAGAAGGTATTAAAGATCGGTGATGAATCCAGCTATGAACTGGTCCGTTTGTCACAATTTACGGAAGCTCATGGGAGACGGTGCGGCCACATTACCATAAAGCTGTTTATATAATAGCCTCAGATATGAGGTTTATATCTAATTGTTGTATAATATGAATGAGTGAGTATGATACTGTTTGTAAAATAGTGTATTGTGATTTTGGACTGTTTAATGAAGGAAACTCCAATTCCCTTTTGAGTTTAACTAAATCAGAGGACCGCCCATGAGCCCAGTTAGGGTCAGGCATCCTGGAACAGCCCCTTTTCTGCAATTCCGAATAAAACCCCAATCTTGAGAATTCCTCAAGTAGACCATGTTTCTCTCAATCACGGGAGGACAAAGGTTGCAGACCATTGCTGAATTTTTTAACCATATTACGTGGTTAAACTCTTAGACTATCGATACCGACGGAATAAGAACAAGTCTTTGATATTAATTACTAGTCTGCAGCTAGGAATTCGGTATCATTGAACGCGAAGAACGACAACCACCGAAACATCCATTCTATAACGAATGAATGAATGTCACTCTGAACCATCCACTCTAACCACAACAGAGAGAGAGAGAGAGAGAGAGAGAGAGAGAGAGAGAGACAGACAGAGAGAGAGGATGAAAACTCTCCAACAGAAACAAACTTTTCAACAAAGATCCCGACGACACACTGAGCGTAAATATATATATTGATTGCAATTGTTCCCGAATGAGTGAGCGTTCATGTGCAAAGGATTAACATTTTAATTATTATAATTATCAACTTTGTAGTGACTCATCTCAGTTGACCCCCACTTCCCTTTGTGTCCACCAAGCCACGATACCTGTTTATCCCACTAGGGAAACTCTGTTATCATCTCCTTGTAACTATCTACTGTTTGTTTATGCTTTTCTGTGAATTACTTAGTTAGTAATAAATACATGATTTAAGAAATTGATGTATGGATGACTCATAGTGAAGACTGGGTTCGTGCAGATAACCAACAATTTACGACATTTGGAATGAGACTAATGTGAGGTAAAATAAATATTTCATTAATCAGAAGACTATTGATCAGATATGAAAATATCTGAAAGGTTATATTGGGAAATTAATCTGAATATTTTCCTTGGTGCCCCGACTTCCTAGTTAATTACGGTTACATGATTAATCAGTTTTATCACGTAATACTAATTACAGAGAATCTTTGATAAAAACGAAGTCCGACGTAAAAGGTAATGGCGGACTGAACAAAGTTATGTAGAGCACCTCAAGATAAAATGTAATATTCAATATTGGCAAGTTAGACTAAAATATTAGCACTACATAATCTGGTGGGTGGTAACCTTCAATCTGGATAATAACACAAAACAAATCTTAAGACGAGACATTTATCGACTAATATTACGAAAACAAGCAACACCCAAACATGACGGAGAGTAAGACAGGGGAACCGATTTCAAAACGGAAACATGACTCTTCTACAGACACAGGCGGTTTAATATTTTCACCACCGGGAATGGTAAAGGTTGAAACCGATCTGTTAAAATCAATAAATGACAAACTGGGTATACTTGAATTAGTTAGTAAGGATTAAAAGAGTTGAAGGCAAGCCTCGAGATGAGTGATGAAAAAGCTGCGACATTGGAGAAGGAAACACACAAGCTAAAAGGGACAGTCAATAAGATTGAAACCGAAATGAATGAAATTAAAAAGGAGAACACCGTTCTGAGAGAAGCCTTACTGGACATACAAACTAGATCAATGAGAGAGAATATGGTACTTACAGGTATCCAGGAGAAATAATCTGGTATTTACAGGTATCCAGGAGAAAGAATATGGTACTTACAGGTATCCAGGAGAAAGAATATGGTACTTACAGGTATCCAGGAGAAAGAATCTGGTACTTACAGGTATCCAGGAAAGATAATCTGGTACTTACAGGTATCCAGGAGAAAGAATCTGGTAGTTACAGGTATCCAGGAGAAAGAATATGGTACTTACAGGTATCCAGGAGAAAGAATCTGGTACTTACAGGTATCCAGGAGAAAGAATCTGGTACTTACAGGTATCCAGGAGAAAGAATATGGTACTTACAGGTATCCAGGAGAAAGAATCTGGTACTTACAGGTATCCAGGAGAAAGAATCTGGTACTTACAGGTATCCAGGAGAAATAATCTGGTACTTACAGGTATCCAGGAGAAAGAATATGGTACTTACAGGTATCCAGGAGAAAGAATCTGGTATTTACAGGTATCCAGGAAAGATAATCTGGTACTTACAGGTATCCAGGAGAAAGAATCTGGTAGTTACAGGTATCCAGGAGAAAGAAGGGGAAGTTCCTGAATCTGTAGTTAGAGAGTTCCTCCTTACAACGCTTCAGATCCCACGCCAAGTTATCGACAAAATCCAACTTGAACGTTTACACCCCTTCGGACAGAGAGGCCAAAGGTGTGACCGCCCAATCTTTGCTAAATTGGCTTAATTTAAAGATAAAATAATGGTTAAAAGCCTGGGTAAAAGACTTGCTGGGACCAAAATTGGCATGAATGATCAGTTTCCGAAGGAAATTGCAGAACGGCGCAAAGTTCTGTATCCAATTTTCAAAGAAAATAGATTAAAAGCGAAACGAGTAGTTCTCGTCGTTGATAAACTATATATTGATAACGAGTTGTTCAGAGACTCAAAGACTACTCCATGGTTATTTTTAGAATTGCAAAGTTCTCATAGATGAGGAAAATAAATACAATTCTAGCCCGGTTATGGATTGTAACAATACAATAAAAAATTTAGCTTTTCTATATATCTTCACATATAACTAATTGAACACACAAGCACTAATTCAACATAGTGAAGATAAAAACTAAGTAAACAGAAAGCACAGTGTGTGTGGATGGTGTGGCGTATGTTGATTTTGATTTGTTATGTTTGTAAGTTGAGTGAGTGAGTAATGAAATGGTTGCATATCCCAGAGCCAATGTATTGCTGTGGGCCGGGGTATGAGAGGGCTTTCAATGTTGTTCAGATGATGGATATACTTTCATAATGAATTATATATCTTATTTATTTATTGTCCTATCATGGTGGAACAGTTTTAAAATAGATGATACATTTGATTTGTCGTTGTCCTATCATGGGGAACTACATTTTTAAAATAAATTATATCTAATTATTGATTTATGATCCTATTTGAATGGTACGGCCCATGACCCTATACCCTAGACACCCACCTGAATGACCAAGATACTAAGGAGAAGTCCCTAACTGTTTTATGTGCATGCTGAAAGCGGTCTGTATGCAGCCAAATGATGGTCAGAGACCAAGAGCAGCATTGCCCCCTCAAAATTCTGAGCCTGCTTGGCAGGGTTGGTCCTGCAAAGCCAAAGCCCTCTAAAGGAAGAGCATACTACACAAGGAAATTCTCAAAGCTGCTAATGAGAACCTTGATGAACTTGTACTTAGCAGGGTGGGGAGTCCGGTGGGGTGCCCCCACCCAGGCAGTGGCAGTGCTGGCAACACTAGCTGCAGTAACCCATGGGGAGGGGGTCACACTCGGACATTCAGAGAGGGGGTATATTATTGTGACCCTAGTGGCACAGAATCAAGTCGGACTGCATGGGATGCTTGGGAATATGGTCAATATGGGTAACCGTATTGTGGGTGTTTCAGGGAAAAGGAGGACATTTGACCTCCATCATCTAGGATCTGACAATGGTAAATAAAATCTCTACATTTTTCCTATTTTTTGTGCGGTCTTGCAGGCCTTCTTGTGCAGCTGCAACTGTAAGTGCATTTGTAAATCAAGACCTTTCTTGAGTTGGGCTCTGGGGTGGTGCAATTGTTGAGTAAGTGAGCTTATGGTTGTGTGGGGGTATGGGTTGAGTGTATGTGGGTGGGTGTATGTGTGTATCCCACAACTGTTGAGAAGGAGTAAAAGATGTTAGGGACAATAGAGGATGATCCACAGCTATATATAATACAAATTGAGGTGAGGGCGATGGAAATGCATTTGGCAGTTAATCTACTTCAATTTGGTAAATGGCACTGTGTGCTCTTTTCAAAGGATGGATCCCAGTCGGTTATGGGCTATGGGATACAGGGGGTCGAGGGTGGTCTGCCGGGCATTGGGATGACAACCCAACTCGGGATGAGGAGGGCTTTTAGCGGGTGGAATAGTAGGGAGGTTGGAGGTTTACTTAGTAGAAATGCAAAGATCATTGTACAGCGATATAGACACTCAATCATCATGTTACTTTTTAATGGTACGTTTACAAACATATATTTTGATAAAAATAATAGAAAGTTGTGTCTCATTATGATAGGTGGTGAAATAAGTATAGCCAGTTACAATTGTAATGGCCTAGCAGATAATAAGAAAAGACAATCAGTTATTTACCTGGCTAAAAGAGAAGGAATATAATATCTATTGTTTACAGGAAACCCATTCAACAGTTTTAGATTAAGTTTTGTGGAAAAAGAACTTGAGGGGGTGAAATATACTTCTCCCATGGGCAAAGAAATTCAAAAGGGGTGATGGTTTTAATTAACAATAATTTTGATCCAAATGTGCAAATTGTCCAAACAGATCCTCAAGGTAGATTATTTTAAATATGTTTTTGGACAATAAACAGATATGGCTTATTAACCTATATGGTCCGAATAATGATGACCCAAGCTTCTTTGAAATACATATAATCATTTATCAACTCTACAAGCAACACTAGACTCTATTATTATGGTGGGAGATTTTAATACGGTCTTAAATACCTCTATGGACCGGAAAGGAAATCACACTACAAACTATCACCCTCAGGCACTTAAGGAAATCATGAATGTCATGGATATATTGGAATTAGTGGATATACGGAGACTTAAATACCCTGACCTAGTAAGATATACTGTACATGGCGGAGGCTTAATCAAGCTAGTCGCCTTGACTACTTTCTTATACCATTCTCTCTGGCACCAAACGTTTAAAAAGTGTTGATGGGGGACAGAATGCGGTCGGATCATCACATAATTGGCATATATATTACTCTTACAGAATTTCCACGTGGGCGAGGTTATTGGAAATGTAATCAAAGCCTACTAGATGATAAATTGTTCAGAACTAGGACAGAATCATTTATAACGGACTTTTTCAGACATAACACAGGTACAGCAGATCCCCTTACTGTATGGGACACTTTTAAATGTGCCTTTAGAGGCAATGCAATTCAGTACTCATCTATAAAACAAAAGCAATTTAGATCAATTTAGCAATTTAGAGTCCATATTAACAAAGGCAATTGAAGGACTAACAGTGCAGTTAGATAGCAATAAAAACGGTACTATAGAGGCACAGAATAAGTTAGAGGAAAACCAAAAGAAATGGAGTGTCACGGCTGTCGTCTGGAGATAGAGAGGAGGACCAAGATGCGGCATGGTAAGTGTTCGTCATTTTAATGGAAAAACGGAACACTACAAAACAACAACGTGACAACCGTGAAGCTAATGAATAATCGTGCTGACACAAACACTACACATAGACAATCACCCACAACCCACAATGACAAAACAGGCTACCTAAATATGGTTCCCAATCAGAGACAATGACTAACACCTGCCTCTGATTGAGAATCATATCAGGCCAAACACAGAAACAGACAAACTAGACATACAACATAGAATGCCCACTCAAATCACCCTCTGACCAAACAAAACCTATAAACATACAAAGCAAACTATGGTCAGGGTGTGACATGGAGGAACTTATTCAAGAAAGATCCAGTGTAATATATTATAATAATAAAGCGAACTGGATGGAATATGGGGAAAAATGCACCAAATTCAATCTTCAATATAGAAATGCTACCAAAAAAATGTATTAAAACTTGTTACAAATGATGGAGTCACGCATGACTCACCAAATGATATTTTGAAAGAGGAAGTAAAGTACTTTAAGAATATGTTTTCATTTCAGGCTCCTCCATCTCCACTAACTGAAACTAATTGTATGGATTTTTTTCCTAATAATAATGTAAAATTAATATCTGTACAGAAAGACTCATGTGAAGTCCAAATGACTGAGGAGGAACTGCTTGAGGCAATTGGGGCCTTTAGGGACGGGAAAACTCCAGGGCTGGATGGCATACCAGTGGAAGTATACAAACCTTTTTTTTTATATACTCAGAGGACCATTATTTGCATGTTTTAACCACTCCTATATAAATGGTAGATGATCAGAAATGCAACCAGAAGGTCTGAAATCATTATTACTGAAACACAACCCAAGTGGTATATATAAAGATCCAGTCCATTTAAAAATTTGGAGACCTCTTACACTTCAGTGTTGTGATGCAAAAATCCTAGCAAAATGCTTGGAACATAGAATTAAAAAAGTATTGTCAAATATTATTCATCCTAATCAGACAGGGTTTTTCATGAACCGATACATTGGAGATAATTTAAGACAAGTACTGGAAACAATAGAACACTATGAAATATCGGGGACACCAGAACTGGTTTTCATAGCTGATTTTGAAAAGGCTTTTGATAAAGTACGACTGGAGTTTATATATAAATGCCTAGAATATTTCAATTTTGGGGAATCTCTTATAGAATGGGTTAAGGTTATGTATAGTAACCCTGGGTGTAAAATTGTAAATTATGGCCACATCTCAGAAAGTTTTAAAGATTAGATCAAACAATAAAAAGTATTGTCAGATATTATTCATCCTAATCAGACAGGTTTTTTACATGGATGATACATTGGAGATAATATAAGACAAGTACTGGAAACAATAGAACACTATGGCCTGGTTTTCATAGCTGATATTTAAAAGGCTTTTGATAAAGTACGACTGGAGTTTATATATGCCTAGAATATTTCAATTTTGGGGAATCTCTTATAGAATGGGTTAAGGTTATGTATAGTAACCCTAGGTGTAAAATAATAAATAATGGCTACATCTCAGAAAGTTTTAAACTATCTAGAGGAGTAAAACAAGGTTGTCCACTATCGGCATATCTATTCATTATTGCCATAGAAATGTTAGTTGCTAAGATTAGATCAAACAATAATATTAAGGGATTAGAAATCCGTATGATAAATGTACCATATTAAGTATTGGATCACTAAAAATGCACATTTTACATTACCATGTAGTTTACCAATTAAATGTTCTGACGGAGATGTGGACATACTCGGTATACAAATTCCAAAAGAAAGAAATGATATCACTCCAATAAATGTTTATAGAAAGTTAGCAAAAATAGATAAGATCTTGCTACCATGGAAAGGAAAATACCTGTCTATTTGTGGAAAAATCACCCTGATTAACTCCTTAGTTATATCACAGTTGACCTATGATAAAATTAAAAGGGCCTATTTATATAACAAATATGAATTTGGTGGGCAGAAATGATTAAATATTTATGCATTAGACCTCTCACTAAAGGCATCAGTCATACAAAAGTTATACTTAAATCCAACACGTTCTCTAGTCAATTGGTACGAATGTCTCATCCTATATTCAGAAAGGGCCTTTTCCCTTTATTCAGATTACACCTGCTCACTTTCGGTTGTTTGAAAAGGAAATAATCTCCAAAATATGTTTATTTTTTTAAACAAGCCTTAGAAAGTTGGTTGCAATTTCAGTTTAATCCACCTGAAAGGACGGAACAAATAGTACAACAAATATTGTGGTTAAATTCAAGTATAGAAAAACTGTATTTATCAAAGACATTTTTAAAAAGGTATAATTCTTGTGAATGATATCATAAATAGGACTGGTGGAGGTATGTCACACATGCAGCTAACACAGACATGGAAATGTCTACTCTACTCAAAATTACAACCAATTAATTGCAGCATTACCACAAAAATGGAAGAGGCAAGTAGAAGGGGAAAAAAGTAAGGAACTTGTATGTCGGCCTTGTATTAAAGAACATAAATGGTTAAAGAAAAGTCTGATAAATAAAAACATACCAATTTCATTTAAGGACCAAAAAACTGACAGCTGTGCCATATAAATTGCAAAATAGTTGGGAAGAGATTTTCGATGTACCCATTCCATGGCACATGGTTTATGAATTGATATGCAAAACAACGCCGGATTCAAAATTTCAAATTTTTCAATATAAATTACTTTACAAAATTCTTGCAACTAATATAATGTTATATATATGGGGGATACAATCTTCCCAGCTCTGCAGCTTCTGCTGTGAGTCATGAGTCATGAGATCAATTATTTTGGTATTGTCCATATGTAGCTCATTTTTGGTCACAGGTCCAGGAATGGCTGAAGAATTGCAACATTTGCCTAGAACTAACACTACAGATAGCAATACTGGGTGATTTGAAAAGCCATAGTCAATCAATCAATAATATAATAATTATTTTAGCAAAACATTTTATTTTTAATTTACAATCTGTAGAATCTATGAGAATAGGAAGGTTCAATTATTTTGTGAAGCATCACAGCACAGTTGAAAAATATATGGCAAATAGAAATCCAAAATGGATGATGTTGAGAGATAGATGGGAGGGGTTGAATGGAGCTGAAGGGTGGGACTAATAACGAGATAACCAATGTAAAACATACGGGGTCTATAAAATGTATATAGGTTCGGACTTCTGTGAAATAGCATAGTTACAAATAGAAATCAAACTGGATGGACATCAGAAATAGAGGAAGGACTAAGAACAAACAAGAGAGAACTATTGTAAAGTAGACTGTGTCTGTAAAATGTGTATAAGATGTATAAAGTGAAGGTAAAAGCAGAAGTGTTTATTAGTTTACTCCAATTGGGGGATCGGCGGTAGGGTTTGTGGGGAATAATAACAAAGATATATTCTTTAAAAAGTATGTATGTCTATATAGATACAGTGGGGCAAAAAAGTATTTAGTCAGGCACCAATTGTGCAAGTTCTCCTACTTAAAAAGATGAGAGAGGCCTGTAATTTTCATCATAGGTACACTTCAACTATGACAGACAAAATGAGAAAAAAAAATCCAGAAAATCACATTGTATGATTTTTAATGAATTTATTTGCAAATTATGGTGGAAAATAAGTATTTGGTCACCTACAAACAAGCAAGATTTCTTGCTCTCACAGACCTGTAACTTCTTCTTTAAGAGGCTCCTCTGTCCTCCACTCGTTACCTGTATTAATGGCACCTGTTTGAACTTGTTATCAGTATAAAAGACACCTGTCCACAACCTCAAACAGTCACACTCCAAAATCCACTATGGCCAAGACCAAAGAGCTGTCAGAGGACACCAGAAACAAAATTGTAGACCTGCACCAGGCTGGGAAGACTGAATCTGCAATAGGTAAGCAGCTTGGTTTGAAGAAATCAACTGTGGGGGAAACCAACGCTGTCTTCCAGGACCTGGTAAACAATGTGCTCCGGGACATGGTAAACCAATTTGTGTTTGTATACCTTCATGATATCCTGTTTTTTTCCCGGTCTGCCCAAGAACATGTTCTGCATGTCAGACAGGTCCTTCAACGCCTCCTAGAGAACCAATTGTTTGTAAAAGCCACCTCTCTACCATCTCCTTTCTGGGATATGTCATTGCTGAGGAAAATGTCCAGATGGATCCTGGAAAGGTGAAAGCAGTGGTGGATTGGCCTCAACCCATGTCCAGGGTGTAGTTGCAACGTTTCCTAGGTTTTGCTAACTTCTACCGCCGTTTCATTTGGGGTTAGAGCACCATGGCGGCCACCCTCTCTGCACTCACCTCCCCCAAAGTACTGTTTACATGGTCTCCAGCTGTCAACAAAGCCTTTGTGGCCCTGAAGCATCAGTTCACAACAGCACCCATCCTCATCCATCCAGACCCATCCCGTCAATTTGTGGTTGAGGTTGATGCTTCGGATGTTGGATTGGAGGGCATCCTGTCCCAGCGATCTGCCCCGACCAAAAGCTTCATCTCTCTGCCTTCCTGTCCCATCAACTCAACTCTGCAGGAAGAAACTACGACATGGGTAACCGAGATCTCCTGGCGGTCAAGATGGCACTGGAGTAGTGGAGACACTGGCTGGAGGGAGCTGAACATCCGTTTTTGGTCTCGAACAACCACAAGAATCTGGAATATCTCTGCACAGCCAAGCGCCTTAATTCCAGGCAGGCCCGGTGGGCTCTGTTATTTATTAGGTTGAATTTCACTACCTCCCAGGGTCCAGAAATGTGAAGCCGGACGCTCTCTCCCGTCTGTACAGTTCCTCTGCCACTCCCTCTGAATCTGAGACCATCCTCCCTGCCTCTTGTTTGACGGCTTATGTTGTTTGGGGAATTGAGGCTCTGGTCCGCAAGTCTCAGTGTTCCCAGTCAGACACTGGGAGGGGCCCGGCTAACTGTCTGTTTGTGTTTGATGTGGTCCGGTCTAAGGTTCTGGAATGGGCTCACTCCTCCAGGCTTACCTGTCATCCTGGTACTCGTCGGACTCTGGCTTTTCTCCGTCAACGCTTCTGGTGGCCGACCATTGTTCATGATGTCTCGGCCTTCATCGACGCATGCATGGTATGCGTGCAAAGCAAGACTCCGCGGCAACCTCCGTCTGGCCTCCTACAGCCACTTCCTGTCCCTCATCGCCCATATTTCTCTGGATTTCGTCACTGGGCTTCCTCCGTCAGATGGCAACACCACCATTCTGACAGTGGTGAACAGATTCTCCAAGGCTGCCCATTTCATTCATTTTCCTTAGTTACTTTCAGCCAAGGAGATGGCCTGGCTTATGGTGCAGCACATCTTCCGTATCCATGGACTCCTGGTTGATGTTGTCTCGGACCGGTGTCCTCAGTTCTCGTTCTAATTCTGGAAGGCGTTCTGCACTCTTATTGGGTTGTCAGCCAGCCTGTGCACTGGGTTTCATCCCCAATCTAACGGCCACTCGGAGCAAGTCAATCGAGACATGGAGACGGCACTCCGGTGTCTGGTTGCCAGTTACCCCACCACCTGGAGTCAGTAACTGGTCAGGGTGGAATATGTGAATCAACATGACCACTCTCCCTTGCTCGGCTACTGGACTATCCCCTTTCAAATGCTCCATGGGGTATCAGCCCCCGCTCTTCCCAGAGCAAGAAGTTGAGGTCAACGTACCTTCAGCCCAGATGTTCATCCGCCGCTGTCGGCATGCCTGGAAAAGAGCTCGGGCGGGTCTTCTCAAGACCCCCTCCAGGTATCGTCATCAAGCGGACCGCCACCGGACTCTGGCTCCTCACTATCAGGTCGGGCAGGGGGTATGGGTGTCCACTCGGGACCTACCCCTCCGAGTAGAATCCCGAAAACATTCCCCCCATTTCATTGGTCTTTTCCCCATTTCTAGAATCATTAGTTCCACTGCTGTCCATCTGCTGTTGCCCTGTACCCTCCGTGTTCACCCTACCTTTCATGTTTCAAGGATTAATAAACATCTTGGACTCATCATCTAATCATCTGCCTCCTGTGTCTGCATCTGGGTCTCGCCTTGTGCCCTTATACATTCATACATAGTGCCCTTGGCCTGATAGGATGGAAGTTCAACATGTAGCTAGATGTTGTATGCTAATGTTAACTAGCTTGCATGGCTTATCATTGCCCATGAAAGGAAGTTAGGCTAGAGAACAAGCGTTTTAGCCAGATAGTGAAGGTCAACAAAAACTGAAAGCATGTACTGTATGATTGATAGACCATTTAGGCAACATGAAAGAGGTGGATGGTTTTGGCGTTTCTCTATGAGTAGGGTGAGTCAACATGTTTTTTCTACTTGCATGCACACACATACACAGAAATCAGTAACATGGAACCACATCATATTGTTTTTGGAGTTGTTTAGTTGTCACTGTATTAGACTAAGCATAGGTGATTAGATGATGTTGAATTTGAAATGTTACTAGAATGGTGGAGGCAGTGCCTGTTTTCTTTGCGACTTGCACTTACTCTCCGTGGTTCTAAATCAATACTTGGTTAAGAGTCCGAAAATGTCAGAAACATGAACTTGCTTGGCCAAGCTGTATGTCATGTAACTGTTTGTTAGATGCAATATGTTTTGTGGACTTCACCGGGCAGATGTTGCTCTCCGGTTTTGTGATGAAACAAAGGTATGGTTGAATTTATTCTGCCCACTGTGTCTTCTTATTGTCTCGGCCTTAGGCCTATATATCACGGTGAATTAACAGGTTATAGAGAAAATAACACAATTATCACAACACAGACAGTGTATTGTAATATGGCTTTTTTTCCTGGCTTGGCTTCCCTGGTGATTTTATCCACACACTGCTACTGGCCTCCACACACCTTGGTCCAGGTTATTGATGGATTCAAGACAAGGTCATTTTTATTCATCTCATGATCTGTTTGTCAGTGTCAAAGTAGCCTGTCATTTCGATCATTTGCGCTGTATTAAAAAAGATTCTGTTAAAGTCTCCAGTCATAACAAATGACGTAGAATTGCATGAAATGTGTTTATTAAAGACCAAATTCTTCAAATTTCCCCATTTGTGCAACTTTTGTAAGCTACTCTACTGCTCTATACCACTACGCAAGTGGTTCCAGTACCTCGGGGCTCCCACAGGTCACCCCCCACCTCCCACGTGCTCACTTTGGCACCTCACAATTTTACAACTTAAGCACTGTCAACAATACATTAGACAGAGCTCCAAGACTTTAGAAAATAATAATGTGCAAATCTTGCACAATCAGAGCATAGAAAGCTCTTAGGGCATTACACAGAAAGACTGTGCTTCTACAAAGTATTGACTGGGTGTGAACACTTATGTAAATGAGATATTTCTGTATTTAATTTTCAATAGATGTGACATGTTTTCACTTTGTCACTATGGGTTATTGTGTGTAGATGGTTGAGAAAATAAAAATATTAAATCAATTTTGAATTTAAGCCGTAACACAACTAAATGTGGAATAGTCAAGTGGTATGAATACTTTCTGAAGGCACTGTATTCTCTTGTGTGGGTCTCTCATATCATCAAACCCATTCCCGTTGAAAGCTATGGGTCAATAGCTTCAGATCATATAGCCTAGTAATCAAAATAAGTAGATTAGATTGTAAAATCAGATTTGGAGGATGAATCATGTTGAGTTTATGGCTCTGCCATTAAGCTCAAATAGAGTGGTGGTAATTTCTCAAATATACCAGTTTGAACATTATTGGTTTTGTGGATTGCATTCCCCCCCCCTTGAGAGGGGAGCTATTCTAGCTACCTGGTTGGTGCAGTACCTTACTGCTACTCTTTCAAGTGGCACAAAAGGAATCTAGGCACAGCATCCAGTGAGAGTGGGAACCAGCAGAGCTTAAACCTTTTAAAGCAGGGCCAACCTTGAAGCTCCACAGCTTTCCCTTTGACGTTTCACAGGCTGTTATGACGCTTGGCCATTCTCCCGAACTCTCTTCTGTCAGCGGCTGACGCAATCTACTGATCACGGGCTATGAGGAACTCTTATGATCTATCACTAGCAACGATCTATTGTTACCTGTTATCTAGCAACCACCATCCTTCCATCTCCCATCTCTCTTTCTCTCTGTTCACCGCTCATGTCTCTTTCCTTTTAATAAGCTGGATGTACTTAACCCTGGCACGGCGAGCTCTGTGACTCTGTAACAGTAGCACGGAGCCCCCGTTGCGTCTTAATGTAGCCAGACATCACAGGCTACAGTCGCGCCATCAATAATGAACCTCATGTTGGAGTGGGGATGGAGCCTCTGCAGGGGCCCCAGCGGGCAAATGATTCATCTCTCAGACCACCACTGATCATTATGTGGGCTTTTGTGGCTAATGATGGCTCTCCCTGGCTCTTTCTCCCTTTCATTAAACCAGTACCTGTGCATGTACCTTCGTTTCGACACTCACCATTTCTCTTTCTCACTCAGCTCTCACTCTTTCTCTGGCTGCCATATCCAACATGGTGGTGGTGGTCTCTGCTCCAGCTCTCCCTCTGGCCCTGTTCCCCTGCATTATTGATGGAGCTCTACTGAGACCTCTGTGTGACTAATACAGGGCAATCCTGTGTGACCAATAAAAAGAGCCCGGAGACTGACAGGGCCCACACACTCACTGATTTATCGAGAGAAGTCCCCCGTCTCTTTAATTACTTTTCTCTTCTCCCCCTCTCTCTATTCTCTCTCTCTTCCCTCTATTCTTCTAGGTGCTGCTGGGACTGTTTGTCCGGTATTCCAGAGAGGAACATGATAAAGTAATCCAGTGGGAATCCGAAGGATAGATACTTTAGATCAGATAGCAATGATGTAGAGGATGGTTTCATATCGCAGAAAACCCAGCTGTTATCTGGTAAAGTGGGGTTCTTGAACAGAGACACTGAGACACATTTCAGAAATGAAGAATTTGGCTCTATGAGGGCCAGGGTACTTGGTTATGGAAAACATCCCAACCTGAAACTGTGAGACCTTTCAGATATACAGAAGTCTGGCAAAGGTGAGAAAGGGTACTTAGTGGCAGAAAACATCCAAAACTGAAACCATCGGGCAGATGGGTATTCGGGAATGACCCAGGTGTTGGCATGGAAAGAGATCTCACTATTTGCCAGGTGGCCGGGCTAAGGAAGGTTAAATAGTCGATGTCATGGCGGAGTTCTACTGCCATTGTTTATGATGTTACAGGGGGAGAGGTGAGTGTGTATTAAAAAATTCAGAAGGACAAAATGTTGAGATCCCGTGTCAAAGCTGCACTTTAATAACATTGTAAAACACTTGACAGTCCCTAACAGTTTTTGTTATTGAAATGGACCTGTGCGGTATGACGTATATATCAGTATATTGAGTACATTGTTTCTGATAAAAAGGAGTTTTAATTGCAAACAGTATGAAAGGTCAGTCAGCGGTGTTACAATTTGATTATTCATATAGTATATAGCAGGGATTGGCAAATTTCTTTAGGAACCTAGTTGGGGTTTCAACTTACTTGTTGAAAACACAAGGTGGCCCCTCATGAGATCAGATTTTTTATGGCCCCCACCCAATCAAAGTTTCCCGTCCCTGCGATATAGCAACGTCTGCATTACGTCCTGCATTGCCACTCCAAAGTTCTCACGGTTTAGTACTTCAACTCTGCACTACCGCTGAACGTTTGACCAACTACTCTAAAGAAGGAAACTTTGCAGTGGTTGTTGATGTAATCGAGGCTCAAGTCTATGATCCTCATGTGCTATGCATTTGCATTGGAATAGCACAACTCGTGATCATTGATTTCTATCCTGTAATACCTCTCATCTTGATGCTTTGATTAAAATGTCACTGATTTCCATAAAGCAATTCATTGGAGTGCGTTAGCATGTCATTATGATACAAATGTCAACAAAGTCTAATATGACGTGATAATAATCTACGCTTCGGTCAAGCTACACTGTAAAATAAAATCCTGTTGTTCTTACGGTAACTTACTGGCAGCCAGTTGCCTGTAAGTTACTATAAAAAAAGATATGGCATGTTAACATAAAATCCAGATAAACTATGGTAATGTTCTGATAAACAAAATTTTATTTGATATTGATTATAAAATATTGTACCTTTTTTTTTTACAGTAATTTACATAGCTGGCTGCCAGTAAATTAACGTAAAAACATTCAACTTTTTTTCCCAGTGTTCAGCAGCCATATTCAATGGGCTGTGGTTACATAAATTATTAATCTATATTGTTACATCCTTGTTCTACCAGCCTTTGCAATTGAACCATTTTCTTACTCCGAACAAAAATATATTGTTCTCCACTCAAAGCCTCTGGTCACAACTGGGTAACACACTGATGCTAGACATGAGGTAGGACCATGGTACTGTTATTCTCTAGCATTAGAGACTCCTCGAGGCAGTCTGCATTGGTAGAGCTGTATATAGACTGAGTCATACGTTCTCAGAATCACTGGGAGAAGTTGCACTCAAACATCATAAAGCCAACCAGAAAACCAGAACTCAACTGCCTTGGACTGTGACACACTTTATATAGACATGTACATTTTCATACACTATAAACCACAACATTGCCAATGCAACAAAAGAGAAGCAGTGTTCTTTAATTAAATAGCTTGGTGTATCTGAGTGTGTCTTTGTTTTTCCCCACGCAGAGTGAGTCGGAAGCATGGTGTAGGAAATACTTTGTTGCCCTGTTTACATACAAAGATGAAGTAGAAATGATGTCACATTATCCTTTCCTCACTGTGGTGGATAAACTGGCGCTGTGAAAAATGTGATGTACCGTGCTGTCTAGAATAATTGCACTCAGTGTCTTTTGTTATGAGCAGTTGTGATGAAGATGAATTTATGATTGTCCACAGGAAATGGAACCGGAGGTTTGGGTCATTCAAATGCCTCCAAAATGTTTGTACTGATCACTCTGACAGAAGGTTGGTTGGCCTTCTTTGTTGTCATTGCTATGTTTTCATTTATGAAGCCGTTTTACAAAAATTTCCATTGTACCTAACATCTTTACTAAACTTTAGACATACTAGTTTCCACACCCGGTCTCAGGGATGGTTAACTCTGAAAATTCCTTTGTTCTCTATGGAGTTACATAAATCATCTTTTAGTTGTATTGCACCTTATTTTTGGAACACTCTTCAAATTGTTCTTGAATTTGATGTTTTGGTGCCTCTAGGGCAATTCAGAAAGCTGATTGAGGACCGTATTACTGATGAACGTATTTGTTTCTTATGACCATGTTTTTCTTTCCACTTGTATTTTGTATTTATATTTCGATGTGTGTGTTTTCTGTCATTTATGTCATTCAGGGCTCATCTGTAAAACATGCCTTGGTCTCAGTTTGCCTCCCTGAAAAAAAAAAAGGTTAAATAAAAATACAAGTAATAAAAATGCATACAATACAATGAGGTTAGAGGGTTTAGAGTACAGGGTCAGTCAAAGTATTGTGCCCCTGGATGAATTACAGGGGTTAAGTGTCTTGCTCAAGGGCAATGTGGCAGTTGATGGCATCCGGTATTTAATACCAACCGCCATGCTGTCTCGGGTGTCTGTTTATTGGCATTCACAAGCACTGGTGTTCGGACTGTGTGTGGACAGTAAAAGAGATTAATTAGTTGATGTTTATTCTTGGTGCACACACCATGGGAAACACAATGTCCCATGTGGATTCTACAACCGTTAACCCTCTACGGAGTCACTGATTGGCTGACAGCTAATTAATTTGAAGAGGTGCAGCCGTCTCCACTGTGGTCCTGTCAAATTGGGCCAGATTTGACCAGAATACTCCGCCACATCCAGGCTGTTAGCACCTTTTCTTCTATGAGTCTACTATCTACAGTACACTGAACAAAAACATAAAGCTATTTCTACAATTATACTGAGTTATGGTTCATATATGGATATCAGTCAAATTAAATTAATTAATTGAGCCCTGATCTATGGATTTCACATGACTGGGACTACAGATGTGCATCTGTTAGTCACAAATACCTAAAAAAAAAAGAGAGAGGGGCATGGATCAGAAAACCGTTTGACTCATGCAGCGCGACACATCTCCTTCGGCATAGAGTTGATCAGGGTTGATTGTGGCCTGTGCAATGTTGTCCCACTCCTCTTCAATGGCTGTGCGAAGTTGCTGGATATTGGCTGGAACTGGAACACGCTGTCGTACACGTAGATCCAGAGCATCCCAAACATGCTCAATGGGTGACATGTTTGTTGTGTATGCAGGCCATGGAAGAACTGGAATTGCGTACAGATCCTTGTGACATGGGGCTGTGCATTATCATGCTGGAACATTAGGTGATGGCGGTGGATGAATGGCATGACAATGGGCCTCAGGATCTCGTCACAGTATCTCTGTGCATTCAAATTGCCATCGATAAATCGCAATTGTATTTGTTGGCCGTAGCTTATGCCTGCTCATACCATAATGCCACTGCCACCATGGTTTACTCTGTTTACAACGTTGACATCAGCAAACTGCTCGCCCACGCGATGCCATACTTGTGGTATGCAGTTGTGAGCCTGGTTGGACATGCTGCTAAATTCTCTAAAGTGACGTTGGAGCCGGCTAATGGTAGAGAAATAAACATTCAATTATCTGGCAACAGCTCTGGTGGACATTCCTGCAGACAGCATGCCAATTGCACACTCTCTCAAAACTAGAGACATCTGTGGCATGATGCTGTGTGACAAAATGGCACATTTTAGAGTGGCACTTTATTGTCCCCAGCACAAAGTGCACCTGTGTAATGATCATGCTATTTAATCAGCTTCTTGATATGCCACACTTGCCAGGTGATTGGATTATTTTGGCAAAGGAGAAATGCTCACTAATAGGGATGTAAACAAATTTGTGGACAACGTTTGAGAGACTTGAGCTTTTTCTAGGTATGGAACATTTCTGTGATCTTTTATTTCAGCTCATGAAATATGGGACCAGTACTTTACATGTTGCATTTATATCTGTGTTCAATGTAGAACCTTTAATGGTTCTTCAGCTTTTTTTTGGTTCCAGGTAGAATCCTTTTGGATCCAAGTAAAACAAAAGGGTTCTAACTGGAACCAAAAAGGGCTTTACCTGGATCCAAAAATTGTTCTCCTATGGGGAAACCCTTTTGGAATGCTTTTTTCTTAGAGTGTAAGACAAGACATCCTTTAAAGGCATTTTTTCCACACCTTCATTAAATCAATTAAGAACACATTTTTAGTTGTGTTTATTTATTAAAGGAGCTGATCGTGGACTACAAGAAAAGGCGGGCCGAACAGGCCCCCATTAACATCGACGGGCCTGTAGTGGAGAGGGTCGAGCGTTTCAAGTTCCTTGGTGTTCACATCACAAACAAACCATCATGGTCGAAACATACCAAGACAGTCTTGAAGAGGGCACGACAAAACCTTTTCCCCCTCAGGAGACTGAAAAGAGTTGGTATGGGCCCCCAGAACCTCAAAAAGTTCTACTGCTGCACCATCGAGAGCATCCTGACCAGTTGCATCACCGCCTCTGTTGCATCGGCATCTGATCGTAAGGCGCTACAGAGGGTAGTGCGAATGGCTCAGTACATCACTGGGGCCAAGCTTCCTGCCATCCAGAACCTATATAATAGGCGGTGTCAGAGGAAAGCCCATAAAATGGTCGGAGACTCCAGTCACCCAAGTTATAGACTGTTATCTTTGTCACTGCACGGCAAGCAGTAGGACCAAGAGGCTCCTCAACAGCTTCAACCCCCAAGCCATTAGACTGCTGAACAAACACATAAATCGCCACCGGACAATTTTCATTGACTTTTTATTGTTACTTTTAATTTTTGTCTACTTGGTAAATATTTTTTTCTTCTTGAACTACACTGTTGGTTAAGGGCTTGTAAGTAAGCATTTCACGGTAAAGTCTATACTTGTTGTATTGTGGCAAAAAAGGTTTGATTTGATTTACAATGACGACCTGCGTCATGCATGCTTTCCTCAGTTCTCACGTCCATGAATACAACTGTGGCTACTGTTTGTTGTGACCCCCCCCCCCGGCTCCAGATCTTACGTCAGCCCGCTAGTCTACTGTTTGTTCTGACCCCCCCCTGGCTCCAGATCTTACGTCAGCCCACTAGTCTACTGTTTGTTCTGACCCCCTGGCTCCAGATCTTACGTCAGCCCGCTAGTCTACTGTTTGTTCTGACCCCCGCCCCTGGCTCCAGATCTTACGTCAGCCCACTAGTCTACTGTTTGTTCTGACCCCCCTGGCTCCAGATCTTACGTCAGCCCAATAGTCTACTGTTTGTTCTGACCCCCCTGGCTCCAGATCTTACGTCAGCCCGCTAGTCTACTTTTTGTTCTGACCCCCTGGCTCCAGATCTTACATCAGCCCGCTAGTCTACTGTTGTTCTGACCCCCTGGCTCCAGATCTTACGTCAGCCCGCTAGTCTACTGTTTGTTCTGACCCCCCTGGCTCCAGATCTCACGTCAGCCCTCTAGTCTACTTTTGTTCTGACCCCCTGGTTCCAGATCTTACGTCAGCCCGCTAGTCTACTGTTTGTTCTGACCCCCTGGCTCCAGATCTTACGTCAGCCCGCTACTCTACTGTTTGATCTGACCCCCTGGCTCCAGATCTTACGTCAGCCCGCTAGTCTACTGTTTGTTCTGACCCCCTGGCTCCAGATCTTACGTCAGCCCGCTAGTCTACTGTTTGTTCTGACCCCCTGGCTCCAGATCTTACGTCAGCCCGCTAGTCTACTGTTTGTTCTGACCCCCTGGCTCCAGATCTTACGTCAGCCCGCTAGTCTACTGTTTGTTCTGACCCCCCTGGCTCCAGATCTTACATCAGCCCGCTAGTCTACTGTTTGTTCTGACCCCCCTGGCTCCAGATCTTACGTCAGACCACTAGTCTACTGTTTGTTCTGACCCCCTGGCTCCAGATCTTACGTCAGACCACTAGTCTACTGTTTGTTCTGACCCCCTGGCTCCAGATCTTACGTCAGACCACTAGTCTACTGTTTGTTCTGACCCCCCTGGCTCCAGATCTTACGTCAGCCCGCTAGTCTACTGTTTGTTCTGACCCCCCCCAGTCCCCCTGGCTCCAGATCTTACGTCAGCCCGCTAGTCTACTGTTTGTTCTGACCCCCGGCTCCAGATCTTACGTCAGCCAACTAGTCTACTGTTTGTTCTGACCCCCTGGCTCCAGATCTTACGTCATCCTACAAGTCTACTGTTTGTTCTGACCCCCCTTGCTCCAGATCTTACGTCAGCCCGCTAGTCTACTGTTGTTCTGACCCCCTGGCTCCAGATCTTACATCAGCCCGCTAGTCTACTGTTGTTCTGACCCCCCTGGCTCCAGATCTTACGTCAGCCCGCTAGTCTACTGTTTGTTCTGACCCCCCTGGCTCCAGATCTCACGTCAGCCCTCTAGTCTACTTTTTGTTCTGACCCCCTGGCTCCAGATCTTACGTCAGCCCGCTAGTCTACTGTTTGTTCTGACCCCCTGGCTCCAGATCTTACGTCAGCCCGCTAGTCTACTTTTTGATCTGACCCCCCTGGCTCCAGATCTTACGTCAGCCCGCTAGTCTACTGTTTGTTCTGACCCCCTGGCTCCAGATCTTACGTCAGCCCTCTAGTCTACTTTTTGTTCTGACCCCCTGGCTCCAGATCTAACGTCAGACCACTAGTCTACTGTTTGTTCTGACCCCCTGGCTCCAGATCTTACGTCAGCCCGCTAGTCTACTGTTTGTTCTGACCCCCCTGGCTCCAGATCTTACGTCAGCCCGCTAGTCTACTGTTTGTTCTGACCCCCCCCCCACCCCCTGGCTCCAGATCTTACGTCAGCCCGCTAGTCTACTGTTTGTTCTGACCCCCTGGCTCCAGTTCTTACGTCATCCTACAAGTCTACTGTTTGTTCCCCCCCCCTTGCTCCAGATCTTACGTCAGCCCGCTAGTCTACTGTTGTTCTGACCCCCTGGCTCCAGATCTTACGTCAGCCCGCTAGTCTACTGTTTGTTCTGACCTCCCCCCCTGGCTCCAGATCTTACGTCAGCCCGCTAGTCTACTTTTGTTCTGACCCCCTGGATCCAGATCTTACGTCAGCCCGCTAGTCTACTGTTTGTTCTGACCCCCTGGCTCCAGATCTTACGTCAGCCCGCTAGTCTACTGTTTGTTCTGAGCCCCTGGCTCCAGATCTTATGTCAGCCCGCTAGTCTACTGTTTGTTCTGACCCCCTGGCTCCAGATCTTACGTCAGCCCTCTAGTCTACTGTTTGTTCTGACCCCCTGGCTCCAGATCTTACGTCAGCCCTCTAGTCTACTTTTTGTTCTGACCCCCTGGCCCCAGATCTTACGTCAGCCCGCTAGTCTACTGTTGTTCTGACCCCCTGGCTCCAGATCTTACGTCATCCCGCTAGTCTACTGTTTGTTCTGACCCCCTGGCTCCAGATCTTACGTCAGCCCGCTAGTCTACTGTTTGTTCTGACCCCCTGGCTCCAGATCTTACGTCAGCCCGCTAGTCTACTGTTTGTTCTGACCCCCCTGGCTCCAGATCTTACGTCAGCCCGCTAGTCTACTGTTTGTTCTGACCCCCTGGATCCAGATCTTACGTCAGCCCGCTAGTCTACTGTTTGTTCTGACCCCCTGGCTCCAGATCTTACGTCAGCCCGCTAGTCTACTGTTTGTTCTGACCCCCTGGCTCCAGATCTTACGTCAGCCCGCTAGTCTACTGTTTGTTTGTTCTGACCCCCTGGATCAAGATCTTACGTCAGCCCGCTAGTCTACTGTTTGTTCTGACCCCCTGGCTCCAGATCTTACGTCAGCCCGCTAGTCTACTGTTTGTTCTGAGCCCCTGGCTCCAGATCTTATGTCAGCCCGCTAGTCTACTGTTTGTTCTGACCCCCTGGCTCCAGATCTTACGTCAGCCCTCTAGTCTACTGTTTGTTCTGACCCCCCTGGCTCCAGATCTTACGTCAGCCCTCTAGTCTACATTTTTGTTCTGACCCCCCCTGGCTCCAGATCTTACGTCAGCCCGCTAGTCTACTTTTTGTTCTGACCCCCTGGCTCCAGATCTTACGTCAGCCCGCTAGTCTACTGTTTGTTCTGACCCCCTGGCTCCAGATCTTACGTCAGCCCGCTAGTCTACTGCTTTTGTTCTGACCCCCTGGCTCCAGATCTTACGTCAGCCCGCTAGTCTACTGTTTGTTCTGACCCCCTGGCTCCAGATCTTATGTCAGCCCGCTAGTCTACTGTTTGTTCTGACCCCCTGGCTCCAGATCTTACGTCAGCCCTCTAGTCTACTGTTTGTTCTGACCCCCCTGGCTCCAGATCTTACGTCAGCCCTCTAGTCTGCTTTTTGTTCTGACCCCCTGGCTCCAGATCTTACGTCATCCCGCTAGTCTACTGTTTGTTCTGACCCCCCTGGCTCCAGATCTTACGTCAGCCCTCTAGTCTACTTTTTGTTCTGACCCCCTGGCTCCAGATCTTACGTCAGCCCGCTAGTCTACTGTTTGTTCTGAGCCCCTGGCTCCAGATCTTACGTCAGCCCGCTAGTCTACTGTTTGTTCTGACCCCCCTGGCTCCAGATCTTACGTCAGCCCGCTAGTCTACTGTTTGTTCTGACCCCCTGGCTCCAGATCTTACGTCAGCCCTCTAGTCTACTTTTTGTTCTGACCCCCCCTGGCTCCAGATCTTACGTCAGCCCGCTAGTCTACTGTTTGTTCTGAGCCCCCTGGCTCCAGATCTTACGTCAGCCCGCTAGTCTACTGTTAGTTCTGACCCCCCCCTGGCTCCAGATCTTACGTCAGCCCGCTAGTCTACTGTTTGTTCTGACCCCCCCTGGCTCCAGATCTTACGTCAGCCCGCTAGTCTACTGTTTGTTCTGACCCCCTGGCTCCAGATCTTACGTCAGCCCGCTAGTCTACTGTTTGTTCTGAGCCCCTGGCTCCAGATCTTACGTCAGCCCGCTAGTCTACTGTTTGTTCTGACCCCCTGGCTCCAGATCTTACGTCAGCCCTCTAGTCTACTTTTTGTTCTGACCCCCTGGCTCCAGATCTTACGTCAGCCCACTAGTCTACTTTTTGTTCTGACCCCCCCTGGCTCCAGATCTTACGTCAGCCCGCTAGTCTACTGTTTGTTCTGACCCCCTGGCTCCAGATCTTACGTCAGCCCGCTAGTCTACTGTTTGTTCTGACCCCCCCTGGCTCCAGATCTTACGTCAGCCCTCTAGTCTACTGTTTGTTCTGACCCCCCCTGGCTCCAGATCTTACGTCAGCCCGCTAGTCTACTGTTTGTTCTGAGCCCCCCTGGCTCCAGATCTTACGTCAGCCCGCTAGTCTACTGTTTTTTGTTCTGACCCCCTGGCTCCAGATCTTACGTCAGCCCGCTAGTCTACTGTTTGTTCTGACCCCCTGGCTCCAGATCTTACGTCAGCCCGCTAGTCTACTGTTTGTTCTGACCCCCTGGCTCCAGATCTTACGTCAGCCCGCTAGTCTACTTTTTGTTCTGACCCCCCTGGCTCCAGATCTTACGTCAGCCCGCTAGTCTACTGTTGTTCTGACCCCCTGGCTCCACATCTTACGTCAGCCCGCTAGTCTACTGTTTGTTCTGACCCCCTGGCTCCAGATCTTACGTCAGCCCGCTAGTCTACTGTTGTTCTGACCCCCTGGTTCCAGATCTTACGTCAGCCCGCTAGTCTACTGTTTGTTCTGACCCCCTGGCTCCAGATCTTACGTCAGCCCGCTAGTCTACTGTTTGTTCTGACCCCCTGGCTCCAGATCTTACGTCAGCCCTCTAGTTACTTTTTGTTCTGACCCCCCTGGCTCCAGATCTTACGTCAGCCCGCTAGTCTACTGTTGTTCTGACCCCCTGGCTCCAGATCTTACGTCAGCCCGCTAGTCTACTGTTTGTTCTGACCCCCTGGCTCCAGATCTTACGTCAGCCCGCTAGTCTACTGTTGTTCTGACCCCCCCTGGCTCCAGATCTTACGTCAGCCCGCTAGTCTACTGTTTGTTCTGACCCCCCCTGGCTCCAGATCTTATGTCAGCCCGCTAGTCTACTTTTTGTTCTGACCCCCCCTGGCTCCTAAATCATTTTTGGAATATTTTAGTGTATTGTATTAGACTGAGCATAGGTGATTAAATTAGGTTGAAATGTTGCTGGGATAGTGGAGGCAAGGGCATGTTTTCTTAGAGACTTGCGTTATCTCTCCGTGGTTGCGTTTGAATTTATTCTGGCGCTGTGTCTTCTTATTGTGTTGGCCTCAGGCCTACATATCACAGTGTCAAGGCATATGAACTAACAGGTTTTAGAGCAAACAACGCAGTTATCACAACACTTTTGTCTTTTTTTTCCTGGCTTGGCTTCCCCAGTGATTTTACCCACGCACAGCTACTGTTCATAAGCCAAATCAGTTGGGTGAAATACAGCATCATTGTTTTGGATTTTCTTCTTCTCTGCTGGGCAGACTGTATTGGGCACAGATTACCCAGCCATCCGTCTGGCTGGCTGGCTGGCTTAACTGCAGCAGCAGCAGAGGGCTGCTCAAGCTTATGCTGGCTCTCTAGACCCTTTGCTGTGGACCAGCGACACAGTCTGTAGTTGAAATCCGTCACCAGGCCAAGGAAGGATGAGGGAACGAGAGAAAATGAGACCACGATGACAGGCCTTGTAATGAAAGTGCAAATGTGTGGAACTTTCGTTGGACAAGATACTGCATTATATGTAGGACGGTGTGTGCATTTGACACGGGTTTGTAACATGGAGGATAGACTGTTAAATGTTTGACATAGCTGGTTCACTTCCCCGGTCAAATCCACTTTGAAGTAACCGCAGTGTCACCACCAGTTACATAAGGTCTGAGAACTGTCCGTATTTTGACAGCGACAGTTGCCATGTAAAATGTTGCCCTAAAATCTTTTTTGTAGCCCAATTAAATCCAAAACAAAATGCCTTCAACGTACCATATCCTAGAGCTGGTGTTGTGTCCCTGCTGTTCTTGTGCTGTACAGGCACAGTGCAATCCCTCAATCTCCTCGACAGACACAACATTCATTTGAGTAATGATATGCCTGACCATATGCAGGTTTAAATGCAAAATATTAGACCCTGCACATTTAGAGCTAGCACTACATTGAACCTAGATTCTGAAGGTTTCTGTGTTGTGTTCATACTCAAATGTAACATTGCATGGTTGCATCTTAAATCGTATATAGAAAGCATCATAATCATATTTGTAAGATTCATACTGCAACATCAGGAATCTTTTCTTTTTTTGTGTGTAAAAAAATGGGGGATTGGAAATGATGTAGACAATTACATTGATGGAAGCCACAATCTATTTGCAATATTAAAGATGATTTACCCCCTTAGAACACCTACTCATTCAAGGGTTTTTCTTTGTTTTTACTATTTTCTACGTTGTAAAATAGTAGTGAAGACATGAAAACTATGAAATAACACACATGGAGTCATGTAGTAACCCCAAAAAATGTTAAACAAATCTAAATATATTTAATATTTGAGATTCTTCAAATAGCCACCCTTTGCCTCGATGACAGCTTTGCACACTCTTGGCATTCTCTCAACCAGGGTCATGAGGTAGTCATCTGGAATGCATTTAAATTAACAGGTATGCCTTGTTAAAAGTTAATTTGTGGAATTTCTTTCCTTCTTACTGCATTTGAGCCAATCAGTTGTGTTTTGACAAGGTAGTGGGAGTATACTGAAGATAACCCTATTTGGTAAAAGACCAAGTCCATATTATGGAATGAACAGCTCAAATATGCAAAGAGAAACGACGATCCATCATTACTTTGATAACAGTCAATATGGAAAATTTGAAGAACTTAGAAAGTTTCTTCAAGGGCTTTCGCAAACACCATCAAGCGCTGTGATGAAACTAACTTTAAGTAGGACTGGAAGACCCAGTTACCTCTGCTGCAGAGGATAAGTTTATTTGAGTTACCAGCCTCAGAAATTGCAGCCTGTGGTGTGGGTGAACGGATGATCTCCTTATGTATATTTCCCACTGTAAAGCATGGAGAGGAAAGTGTTATGGTGTGGGGGTGCTTTGCTGGTGACACTTTCACATTATTTAGAATACAAGGCACACTTAACCAGCATGGCTACCACAGCATTCTGCAGCGATACGCCATCCCATCTGGTTTGGGCTTAGTGGGACTATCATTTGTTTTTAATGAGGACAATGACCCAACACACATCCAGGCTGTCTAAGGACTATTTTACCAAGAAGGATAGTGATGGAGTGCTGCATCAGATGACCTGGCGTACACAATCACCCGACCTCAAACAAATTGAGATGGTTTTGGATGAGTCGGACCACAAATTGAAAGGAAAAGCAGCCAACAAGTGTTCAGAATATGTGGGAACTCCTTCAGGATTGTTGGAAAACCATTCCAGGTGAAGCTGGTTGAAAGGGTGGCCACTTTGAAGAATCTCAAATATTAAATATATTTAGATTTGTTTAAAACTTTTTTGATTACTAAATGATTCCATATGGGTTATTTCATAGTTTTGATGTCTTCACCGTTATTCTACAATGTAGAAAATATTTAAAATAAAGAAAAACCCTTGGATGAGTAGGTGTTCTAAAACATTTGACTGGTAGTGTGTGTGTGTGTAGATAGATAGATAGGACATCATCTATTAAAGTGTAAGAAAAATAAGTAGATATTCACATGTATCTGTACAATTCTACATTAACAAGGAACCACATTGCATTAGTCAGTAAAGTACATCGTAATCATTAACTTAGACTGTGATGTTACCCCTCTGAATAGTAAGCAATGGAAGCCTTAACTGCTTCTCAAAACCATAAAATGTTCCGGTTTTTTTCCTTCTCATTTTCTTTCCTGATAACCACCCAGATGCATTGTGGTATGTGGCACAGTCAACTGTATGCCACCTTTCAAATATGCAAACCACATGACAGAACTACCTTTTTTTCTCTAGACAACAGAACTAGGAGGGCTGACAGCTGTAGTGTTTTAATAACAAAGTCTGTGTCCTTGTGTTACACTGGGGTGGTCTGAGACGAGGGCAGACACATACAAACATCGCAATGCCAGATGTCTGATTGATGGCACACCTCGTCAGCTTGCAGCTTGGTGGGGAAAAGATTGGCACAGCGGTGACCTGGCACGTCCGACGCTGAGCACTAGGCCCCGGTGCTTTGCCGTTTGGCAAGGCAGCGGTTGAAAGACACATGACCTACACGGCATGCCTGTGGCACTTGCTGCCAAGCAACGTTTAAACTCACCAGGGTGTCGTGGTGAACATGTGGATGGATGAATGCACAGGCAGTCAATATTTCATTCAGTCACAGTAAGGGACAGTAAGGGACTTTATTATCTTAACATACTGTATTTACACAAAACAGCCATTAAGGGCATAATTACACAGTATATTCAAAGAGACAAATACAATCACACTAATCAACATGTTTCTTATTCTTTGTTAGAGGAAATTAACATAATAATATTTTGTATGTATGTACTATATAAAGGTTTAACAAAGGAACAAAAGAAAGAACTGCCACGTGGTGTCGGAGAGCACAGAGCCAGAACAGTTGAAATAGCATGTGTACTTTGGAGTTAATAAAGCATGTACCACAGCAACCTGAGAAAGTGAACAGATGATCCCCAAGGTGCTTTTCAAAGAAGAAATACATTGCAGCCTCCAGCAGATTCTGAAGTCCCCTCGGGGTCCCAGCACACACCACAGAGGTTGTCACCAAGGAACTGTGCAGATTTCTTAGGTTTTGCTCCACATAAATCTCACCTGTGAAAATGTAGGATGAAAAGAAACCTCAGTACATATTTCTGACTCATATAAAACGTTTGGTTTTTACTGTAAGTCAACTCTATGTTAATTTGTAAATAGTCCATATGAAAATAGCATACATAACATAGTCTGTGATATATAGTGTATGTTGCATTTAGTTTAGACATCACGAGCACACTCCACACCCCCAGGTGGCAGTATACTGTCACGGCTGATCCGAGGCCATTGACTATTTGGAGTTGATCAAAGGAAGAGTGTGGCCAGCCATCAGGCTTTTTTTTGGGCTTGGGGAATCAGGATGCCAAATTGAGATGAGAGACATGGTTGTTTGGTTTGCTCCTACACATGGAGACCGGATGCAGGCCTGTGGCAGTAATGGCATTTTGTTAATCGGTTATTGTCATGCAAATGAGCGCCCGTGTCATGGTAATTGACCGTGAGTTTACATAAACATGTTCAGCATCTCCAGGCCCACACGCATACAGGCCACTCATGCTGCCTTCATTATTTATTTTAGGCATGTGTAAGGAAACATTATGATATGAAGAAATTGTATTTCAGAGGAACAGAATATGAGTCAGCCTACGGTATGTTATCTGGCATTTATAGTAGGCTAGCAGACAAGATATGCTTATAAGGCCAATGCCATTATTATATATTATTTGATTTGATAGTAGCAAGAATATAATTGCACTTAGCTAAATAAAATGTGAATGATATTTTTCCTATTACGTAGCGAGTGCACATAGGAAGTGGCTACATTGAGCGTAAAAGTCATCCTTTGAAACAGGTCCTATACACTACATTTATAGTTATTTGGCAACTTTAGTTGTGAATGATACAAACCTTAGAATGTCTTAGAAATCAATACATATATGGGATGCATGATGCGACTATAGTATATTGATGATTTGAGGGAGTCGCAGATTTAAAAAAAAAAAGCTTGCGTTCTGTCCCTTGCCTCGAGGCTGCACACTCTGTACTCTCATCAAGTGATCATATTTTCACCCATCGGACTATTCTCAATTTAATCTCTAGTAATGTGAAAGTTGTTTCGATTTAGAATACCCCATTATCAAATGGGCAGGAACAGAGGCGGGGGGGGGGGGGGGGATGAATGTAATCCGTAGGCACTCGAATAGCTAATGGAGGCCGCTTTCCCGCAGTTAGTTTTTCAATCATGCTGGGTAGGCTACGGCTTTATTCCGGAGCACATGCTTAATATTAGCAGCTGAGAAACAAATATTGTAGCAGCTGGGGTCCTCCTTTTAGTGGCAATTCATCAAAACTCTGCTTTCACATGGGATTGCATATATAAATGTCTGGGTTTATAAATAGACTTATTTCACTCCACGCATTAACCACTGTTTGAGGAGCATGCTGCCTCACGCTGTGCGACAGGGGATATAATCCTCCTACATTCTGTATGCCGTGGGCTCTCCAACCCTGTTCCTGCAGCTTCCCAGTGCTTCATTTGGGAAACCAAGTGAAATCTGTGCGGGAACATCGATAGTAACATGTTAGGGAGTGAACGTTATTCATGAAACGGGTTACATGGAGAAAATCAGACCTCTCTGATATGAAAATGGATGGACCTCCTTTCAGCAAAATATATTTGACCTAAACCGTCCCAAAACACAACAATAAAAGTAAAAAGTGACCTCCCCCTTTACTCAAAATAATAATTCAAACAAAGTGGATAGCAGAGAACATGTCCAACCTTTACCCTCACTTATTGGAATTGTGATAGCACACAGGGCTGGGAGCCAGAATGTTGTGGGTTTGCAGACCACCGGGCACTAGAGTAGGGGTGGAAATATATATTTATAAAAAAGCGTTGCATGAATCTATCATAGTATTTGCAGGTCCAATAATTGTTTTGCCTTTTATAAACATTTCATGCAATTCTACATATTAGCGGGAGCTTTTTTAATACCACACAAATAACAGAAATGACAGGCTAAGAATGGACAGAGACAATAGGCGTGTTCATCTTATCATATATCTCCAACGCCAAATCAGTGTGTCTTGTTTGAAAAGAAACTGGCCCTGTTTGCAAATAATAATTCACATCATTAGGAATCTGACCGTGGTACTTTCATTAGTTAGGCCTACTTTTCCACCCCAGACACTACCACTACCAACACAGAGAAATGTAAGCTTTAATTAACTTCTGGCTATTCTTCTTCCGTGGCTTAACCCAACGAGAGAAGGTCACAAGTGTTTCCCTAAAAGCGTCATCTATTGTACAGAAAGTGAATAGCTTAATCAATTGATAGTGACAGTTAGAATACTTCCCAAGCAAAGTAACCTCTGAATGTCAAAGAAACAAAACAATGGGGTCACGCTCCAAAACAAAGCCCTTTTGTTGTTAGTAAAGTCTAATTCAAATCACGACTCTTTAATTTAATTTGCCTACTAGAGCTGTCCCTTTCCAATTGATTGTGCCGCGGCTGCTGCTTCAAGTTTCAGCACCACAATGTAAGTTAGTTGAATAAGGCGTATTGTGAGGTCAAAAACTCTGATGAATACATAATGGGCAGGAAACATATTGTTTTTAATAAAAATAAGTTATAATAGTAGCAAGCTATCAAAGTTGAACTCCGGTCATCCTTCTCATCTTCGCACTCTCCTTCTCAGAACGTAGGCTATATGCTAGAACGCACACAATAGTTTTTGGACTAGGCTTAATCAACCCCCTAAAATATTTGAAGAAACGTTGGACTTTCCTCCTGAACTGCCACCGTAGCTGTCACTTGTGCTCTCCCTCTCCGGCCTCTAGGTCACCAGGCCGCTCGTCTGTCACCAGCGTTACGCGCATTTGCGGATAAATGACACTCACCTCTACTCCATCCCTTCCTTGATGGCCTGCCCTTTATATGTCACTCCCTTTGGTTTCTTCCCCAGTCGTCATTGTTCCTGTTGCTGTTTCATGTCCGTGAGCTGTTTGTGTTTCTTGTTTTGTTGATTCATTCAAACGTATTCACTCCCTGAACTTGCTTCCTGACTCTCAGCGTACGTCGTTACAGTAGCCCTTCACAGCACCGCCATTGGTTAAACAGCACACACAATTTGGGATCAGCAAGAGCAGAGCAGGCCGGGGCTCAGCATTGGAATATCCATTGCGGTGTGTAATGCAGCCTAGTTTTATTTACACCATCCAAGCAGCTATCTTAGAACTATAACTTTGTTCTGCTTCTCCGAGCATGCACTTCATAGCATATCGGTTATGGATAATTTGATTGAGACCTCACTAAATAGCCTATAGGCACAATTAATATTGCGCGCCCGGCGGAGAATCAGAGATGAGGGTCGGCATCTGGCACATCAACATATAATATATAGGCCAATATACAGTAAAATCAACTCATTGACAGTTCATAAATTACAAATTGCAAATGACCCTCCCCTGGACTAAATTTAAAAATACTAAACCCTCCCCTTTACTGAAATTTAAAAAGCAGGACCCTCCCTATTTTCCTCCAGGTAACCATTCTGTACATTTTGATCCTTCGAAACGAATTTGATCGTTGATCACAACGAAACGAATTTCATTCAACTGTTGACATCCCCTCTCTCTGCAAACTCGAGAATGAAGGAGAGAGAGGAGTAGATGGTAACAAATGGTGTTGAGAGTTTCTGTAGCTAAACGTAGTGTCAGCCTATTATTATTTCTCTTTTTAAATCCATATTACTAGGCTATTCAAAATCAGATACAAATGCACTAACTCTGGAACTCACCCTGTGTCACGAATTCCGCCCGAAGTCGGTCCCCCTCCTTGTTCGGTTGGTGATCGGCGGTCTACGTCACCGACCTTCTAGCCATCACTGATCCATTTTTTATTTTCTATTGGTTTTGTCTTGTCTTCCTTCACACCTGGTTCCAATCCCATCAATTACATGTTGTGTATTTAACCCTCATGTCCTTGTCGGAGATTGTTTTATCAAATCAAATCAAATCAAATGTATTTATATAGCCCTTCGTACATCAGCTGATATCTCAAAGTGCTGTACAGAAACCCAGCCTAAAACCCCACATATGTTATGTGCAAGGCATGTGTCGTTGTGTGACGGGTTTTGTACCCACTTATTATTTTTTGTATATTTAGATTTTTGGAGTTATATGAGCACTTATTAAACGACTCCGTTTAAACCATGTTCGTTTTCCTGCGCCTGACTTCCCTGCCACCGACACGCACCCATTACACCCTGCCAATCAATGAACCAACAACATCGCCTAGGCCTATATATTCTCTGCCAGACTCATGGACAGAAAGTTTGGAGCATAGCATACGATAACCAGTCCATCCAGTATGCATAATAATACAGTCCGTACTCAAAGGCGATTACTAGATTTTGTTTCATGTTGGAGTACAGGCTAGACCAATTATGTACCAAAAACATCTTAAATCTATGTAGTAAAAAAAATCTGCAATGTGCAATAAGTGATAGGCTATTAGGCTAGGTATTGTATAACAGTGCAATCATTATAAAAAATACAATTATTATCGGCCTTGTACTCATATTTAGGCCTAGGCATAAGCTCTAATACGCATATGGGTGTTTTGAATTAATCATCACCTTAGAAAGTGCTGTCCAATTTGTCATGTTTAGAAACAGCGTCCACAATTACCATGTTTTCCTCTCAGTTTCAACCTGTTGTTGAAGTGAAGTGAGCTTTAAAATCATTATACTGTTTTGATGATAAGTGCTTGATGGGATTTTCGATAGCATTTCCATTGACATCAGAGTGGTTAGAGGGACAATAGAGTGCAGAGTACTCCCGATGCATGTCCAGAGTGATATTGCTGTGACTCGAAGGTAACATGGAATTTGACTGTGATCATGACTCATGACTGCTGGTGTGGCGGTAATATGTTCACCACACCCCAAAAATCGCGGGGGCTAGGTCCCATGTCAGTAAATTGGAGAATGTAGCATTTTTTAAACATCTGCGTAGCTTTTTCCTGCAATCATTATGCTTAATTCAATGGCAACCCACATTATGCGCACCTGCTCCCCGTCATTATTCACAACTGGACTTCATCATTACCTTTGATATGGAATACCAGGACGTGCACTCAAAGCATGTGCGGACATTTTAAAACTCTCCCTGACCGAGTCTCTAATACCTACATGTTTCAAACAGACCACCATACTCCCTGTGCCCACAAAAGCGAAGGAAACCTGCCTAAATGATTACCGCCCCATAGTGCTTTGAAAGGCTGGTCATGGCTCAAATCAACACCATCATGCCGGAAACCCTAGACCCACTCCAATTTGCATACCACCCCAACAGATCCACTGATGACCCCATCTCAATCGCACTCCACACAGGAACACCTATGTGAGAATGATGTTCGTTGACTCCAGCTCAGTCTTCAACACCATAGTGCCCTCAAAGCCCATCACTAAGCTAAGGACCCTGGGACTAAACACCTCCCTCTGCAACTGGATCCTGGACTTCCTAATGGGCAAGCCCCAGGTGGTAAGGGTAGGCAACAACACATCTGCCACGCTGATCCTCAACACTGGGGCCCATCAGGGGTGCGTGCTTAGTCCCCTCCTGTACTCCCTGTTCACCCACAACTGCGTGGCCAAGCACGACTCCAACACCATCATTAAGTTTGCTGACGACACAACAGTGGTAGGCCTGATCATCGACAACGATGAAACAGCCTATAGGGAGGAGGTCAGAGACCTGGCAGTGTGGTACCAGGACAACAACCTCTCCCTCAATGTGATCAAGACAAAGGAGCTGATCATGGACAATAGATTTGATATCAGCTGATGTAGGAAGGGCTATATAATTTTTTTATTTTTTATTTGATTTGTTCTGCCCCCCATTAATATCGAAGTGGGTGTAGTGGAGAGGGTCAAATCAAATGTATTTATATAGCCCTTCCTACATCAGCTGATATCTCAAAGTGCTGTACAGAAACCCAGCCTAAAACCCCAAACAGCAAGCAATGCAGGTGTAGAAGCACGGTGGCTAGGTAAAACTCCCTAGAAAGGCCAAAACCTAGGAAGAAACCTAGAGAGGAACCAGGCTATGTGGGGTGGCCAGTCCTCTTCTGGCTGTGCCGGGTGGAGATTATAACAGAACATGGCCAAGATGTAATGTTCAAATGTTCATAAATGACCAGCATGGTCCAATAATAATAAGGCAGAACAGTTGAAACTGGAGCAGCAGCACGGCCAGGTGGACTGGGGACAGCAAGGAGTCGTCATGTCAGGTAGTCCTGAGGCATGGTCCTAGGGCTCAGGTCCTCCGAGAGAGAGAGAGAAAGAGAGAATTAGAGAGAGCACACTTAAATTCACACAGGACACCGAATAGGACAGGAGAAGTACTCCAGATATAACAAACTGACCCTAGCCCCCCGACACATAAACTATTGCAGCATAAATACTGGAGGCTGAGACAGGGTCGAGAGTTTCAAGTTTCTCGGTGTCCATATCACCAATTAACTAACATGTTCCAAACACACCAAGACAGTTGTGAAGAGGGCACGACAACACCCTTTCCCCCTCAGGAGACTGAAAAGATTTGGCATGGGTCCCTAGATCCTCAAAAAGTTCTACAGCTGTACCATCGAGAACATCCTGACCGGTCGTATCACCGCCTGGTATGGCAACTTCTAGGCATCTGACCGCAAGGCGCTACAGAGGGAAGTGTGTACGGCCCAGTTCGTTGCTGGGGCCAAGCTTCCTGCCATCCAGCATCTATATCCTAACGGGTTTCAGAGGAATGGCCCAAAAATTGTCAAAGACTCCAGTCACCCAGGTCATAGAGTGTTCTCTCTGCTAGCGCATGGCAAGCAGTACCGGAGCACCAAGTCTAGGACCAAAAGGCTCCTTAATAGCTTCTATCCCCAAGCCATATGACTGCTGAACAATTTAACAAATGACCACCTGGACTATTTACATTGACCCCCCCCTTAGTTTTTACACTGCTTCTACTTGCTCTTTATTATCTATGCATAGTCACTCTACAGATGACCTCAACTAACCTGTTCCACCGCACATTGACTCAGTACTAGTGCCACCTGTATAAGCCTCATTATTGTTATGTAACTTTCTTGTGTTCATTTTTGATTCGATTTGATTTGATTTTTATTTTTATTTTAGTTTATTTAGTGAATATTTTCTTAACTCTATTTCTTGAACTGCATTGTTTGTTAAGGACTTGTAAGTAAGCATTGTATCGTAAGGACTACCTGTTGTATTTTTCAAATCAAATATTCAGCGCGTGTAACAAATAACATTTGATTTGAAATTGATTTTGATTTCATTCCCCTTGATTTAGCCCTCAGAAGCCTCAGTCTTCAAGCGGTATTGGTTTTGTTTTCATGTCCAGTACGCTTATATTGTTTTGTATATCTTCATGTTCCTTGTTATTAAACTCACCAACTGTACTTGCTTCCTGACTCCCTGTGTCTTCGTTACATAAGCGTATCTCTTGAGCTGTATGTGTCCTCCTGACTGGTGGTTATGTTTTTAAAGAAGCTAAATATGCTTCTCTGTATTTCTGCTCAAATCTGGGAAAAAGATTGAAAGGAATGTGAGTCTTATTCAGTACATTTAGTAATTGCTTGCTTTTCTAAAGTCTACCAATCTTGCCAGCAGGCATGCCAGCTAATATAGTTAGACAAGCTAGCTACTCTAACTTGACTGATAGCCTGAAATGGATTCTTGGTAACTAGTTCAGGTTGGGAGATTGGGAACCTATCTGAGCTAGCTATTGCCAACTTCCTAAAATTGCTCGGTGGCTAGTTGTATTACAGAGAAACAATAACAACAAATGTATATATGATACATCTTTTTAAACAAATCTGAGGGGGACCAATGCAACATTGTATCTGTCCCATTACGGTGTCTGTGAGAGCATGGTCAGCGCCATTGAGACCATCCCCATTTTGAAGTAGTTCATTTGATTTCTCTACTACTTCTATGACTTGGTAAACAAACTAAAAGTGTACATACTGCCACCTGGAGTGTGTTGTTTGAACAGGTATAAAAACCAAGTTTGGTGATTTACTGCCACTTGCAGTTATGAAATGTTTTGTCATGAGTATAATTCATTGGCTGATCCCTCCTGACGACCTGGAGGGAATTATGTGATCCTTCCTTAACCCAGAAAGAAGTTCCACCCAGGCGACGACTTCAACACGGGGAAAGTCTTCAATGGCGCTGATAAAACGGGCTTTTTGGCCAGTAGAGTCCTCTATCTCTATGTGTTGGACTCAAGTCCCTTTGATGGACTTTTTTATCAGTTGTGTGTACTTGACATCACCTCAACTGTAACCAATGGAACTACCACACAACGCTGTAGCTGGGTGGTGGCCATCTGAGACTCTCATATCACATATAAATCATTTTACATATGCAAAAGATCAACTTACTGTGCACCATTTTAATTGAATCCCACGGCGGTATTTTGCATTGAACATTTACCTGACATCAATAATGTCAGCTAATGGGAACTTAGGTGGGAACATAAGTTGGCTCGTGTTGCTGTGTTACACAAAAAAGCGCCAGTGGAAGTCTGTAAAACTGCAAACAGTAAGTGTATCTTCTGTATTTATAAAGTTATGTTTGGATGATAATTAAGTTTAAGTGTTAAGGTTTCTATAACCGCAAGGAAAAAGCAAGGATCAATTTGTTTCCAGATAGTGTTTCACACTTGAACAATCCCCTCAGCTAATCAAAAGGGACATGGAATGTATTGGAGTCATGATAAGGACAAAGACAACACTTGCTTTTGTACAAGTTGTTGTACATAAATCCATACTATATACAGTATCATAGTCACAGGAGGTTGGTGGCAGCTTAATTGGGGAGGACAGGCTCATGGTAATGGCTGGAACAGATCAAATGGAATGGTAATCAAACTCATCAAACACATGGTTTTCCATGGTTTCCATGTGCTTGATACCATTCCATTGATTCCATCCCAGCCATTACAATGAGCCGTCCACTCCTCAGCAGTCTCCGGTGTCATAGCTGATCGACCTTGAAATCATCCAGCTTTTCTGATGTACACAACCACCACAAATGCTACAATTGCCTTTCAACTTCAGCCCATTTATGTCTACTTTCCATGCTCAAACTGCATCCCCTCCAGTATGATAATTCAGAGCATAATGTGACTGTGAGCTGTTCCTGGCTACTCTCTCATTTGTGATGTATTGATCTGATTCTGTCGAGGCTGGCATTTTTTTTCTCTCCAAACCTATTCACTATTCATCCCAGTGGGAACCCTTATAAACTTGTTTAGCAAGCAGTAACTTTCAAAGGCTACCACTTCAAAATCCTAGCGCCACCCAGCTTAGCATTTTCCATCTATACGTGGGAAGCATTTCTAGAAGAAAGTTGTGGTTATTTTAGCATACTTTTGAAGTAATTTGACAGTTTCAAGGATTCCTGCATGACATTTTGTTGCATGCTGAGGAGTTCTTGAAAATATTTCAGCTGAACATCGGATATAACCTCAGGGGTCCATCCTTCACTTTGGTCTTGATTGTCTTCATGTTCCCTCTTGCATCCTCAAAGAACAATCAAAAAGTAAAACGCTACTTGCCAAAAATAGTATTTATTATTGCTGTGAGAGTGTGATGGAAATTGTGATTGGTTCTCTCTTAAAGGGAAAGTGCCATTAGATAATGCAAGCCATTCGTTTTTCTACAGATTCACTTCTATACACAAAAGTAGCATTTCATTTGTATCAATTTAATTTGAGTCAACTTGTCATCTTTCAATATTGAATACATAGTGCAAGAAAGACATTCATAATAATTAATGAAATTACACACACACACATAATTGGGTGATTCCCAACAGCACATTGATATTGAACAGTGATAATGCATATCTAAAAAAATTTAAAAAAACACAACGTCATTGATAATAGTCTAGTGCATATATTGGACATATAGGCTGTGCTTTGTCTTTCCGTACGAACGGAAGGATGATCATCTACAGTTCTGGTGATGAATTGGGTCCTTTTTTAGTAGAGATGAGTGCAGATTACTATGATGTATGGAGTAACGACCCATGTCTGCGTCCTCTATCACTTAAAGCTACCTGGATGTCCCCCTTGCATTAGTCAGTGTGTCACCGGTTGCGACTTGCACATAATTGCAAATTAAATTCTGATTATGAAAAGAGTGTCTATGAATCACTTGGTTGGGCTCGGCCTGCAGAACCAATGGGAAAATCAATTCTGGCAATTCGACCGAAGTTATTGATTTATGAGTAGCAATGAAAAAGCATACAGTCATGGATAGTCTGGGACCAAAGTTGCTGGTCAGGGCTATGCATTAGCTGAGAGGGGAATGACAGTGTTATCTATTCCCCTCTTAATCAGGTCAAATGAGACTTGTCAGGAGCTGGAGAAGGGAGCGAAAGCGTGGGGTAGGATACGGTCTATAAGCTCATATTTCCTGCTTTCAATATGAGCCGTGTCCTGGTTTTGCAGAAGATGGATCATAGCATAGTATAGCCACTCTTGGGCTCTCAGACGGCAGCCCAGAACTCTGACCACAGAAAGCACTCCCACAACAGTCTATTAGTTCATATGTCTTGCTTGCAGTGTGAGATGTGTCCTATCCTGTTGTGTAGAAGGAATAACACAGCATAGCCCCTCTACAGGTCTTGATGCCAGTTATAGCATTCTGAATATAGCCTGGGCTCTCCTAACCTTCAAATCCTGACTGGATCACTGTAACATGAAGCTGAATTCAGTGTGTATTTCCAGGCTAGCACTTGCCACCAGGCCTAACAATACAACCTGTCTACTGCTGTTGATTGTGCTTTCTCAAAATGGCAGGAGTGAGATGTAGGAAATAACGTGCAGGAAGAACCATCTGTTGCACTAAACCTTCATACTGGTGGTGGTGATGATGCTGAAAGACAGCGAAGTGGGAGAGAGACTCAGCCTCTGACACAATTACAGTGTAATAGAGTGCTACATTATTGCCAGGATTTTGGGGCACCCTGTGAACTGAAGTGTGTTTATGTACCTCTCAGCTGGGAGGATGGTTTGATCCCGATAATGTTGACTCACTGATATGACAATGCGTTATGTAACATCGCAGGTCCTCTGTGCATTGTTGGGAAGGATAGTGAGTTGTATCATGTAATAATGCTGCCATGAGATAACCATTATGCATTGCTTATTCATTATTGGCAAACATATGCGCAATTGAAATCACGTGACCCTATTCTCTGCGAATTGATTTCAATAGCTTACACCGTAGGCTAACAATTGACGTTGTCCCAAATGGCCATATTTCAAATCTGAATCATTGCTGTGGCAGAGGTGGTTTGGTCAACTACGCTCATTTGATGTGATGAATAACCATGTCCAAAACATGTTAACTCTGATAGCTAATGCCTAGGCTTTAGCTCAGTGGGCTAATGCAGTTGTCAGTGGAATGTAATACCCAGGTTGCATACCCAACTTGTCACACAATTTCAGATCTAACATTGTCATGTTTAAAATAGAACTGTGATTGACGTTACGGTAACTAGTCATGTTCACTGCTTTTCTTTTAAAACACCTCAAGACATTAGCTACAGTATTTATAGATTGGAACAGAGCAATTATATTAGAGACTATATAGCCGTATGGATTTATCCTTGTTGTGGAGGAGCAGCCATGGTTATTTGTAGATACGTCGGCGGTTTGATGTGGAGCAGACGGATATTGTGGCTTTCCTTCATTTTCTCATCTCCCAACACCTGAGTTGCAAACTTTGTTTGCGAAGACTAAAGTGAATTTGCTTTGACTGGCATTAGAAACCATTTTTGGTTATTATGTTTGGGCTTATTGCACTTTTTTGTTGCCATTCTGGTTTTGCTCTGTCCACATTTATTGCCTCCTAATGGCTATTTTTGTGTATTTGGCTACGATGTTACGTGTCCATAAAAGTTCCCATTTAACCCCCCCCCCGTAAAACACAACAGTGTTACGACCATAGGCGCTGTATGATCTGTGAGTAAGTGGATTGGAGCAGTTGCCACAGCTGTATTGAACTCTGTCGTGCATTTAAGATGAACGCCACATAACTGACAAAAGGGTATGAGGCACATTCAACGGCTTCTTGCTCGGCTATAACTCCATCGCTTATTATCAAGACGTATCAAGTAAGCTTTTAATACCGTGGAAGGTAAAAGAAAAGAAAAGGATTGGGCTTAAACAGGGGGATTACATTTGCATTACACAGGATCCCTATTCCCCACATGTCACAGATGTCAGTTCTTTATCCTGTAATTGTAGACATGCAGTTTGAACATTGCACTACTATCTCGTGGGGCAGTGAGGCATCGGCTTCATATTTACGCTGTCAACACAGACGCACCATTTTAACATCTGTAACGTGTCACAATTGCAATTCCTTCTTTCATTGTTTTATGTGCAGGACCTGTTATCAATCCCCTTTTTTTTGAATAGCCCATTACAGGCGTCACCTATCCCTCATGCTTCGGTTCCCTTTCGTTGACATTGTGTCTTATGTAGCTCCGGCTCTGACATAAATCATAGCTCTGCCTACATGACAGCTGAAGGTGAAATCAAAATGGCTCCAGGAGAATATTCTCCCCTACCTCCAGATTTTAAAGAGATGAATTACAGTGGAACCTAACCTTTAGTTTCAACGGCCTTAGGCCAATAGGATATTTCCCATTGTTTGTGGATGCGTGTGCAGTACTATGACCCCCACTGTGCAGTTAGAAGCTGCCTGTGCCATATGTAGTAGAAACATATCATTATATCTGAACTATGATGTCATCTGATTTATCAAACTCTGTGGTAGAATTTCCTTGAAACAATCTCGGGAACTTTTTTTTCTTACCTTTTCGACTGCGCCAGGTAGAGAATCACAATTTGTACACACAGTATGTCGACACTGGTATGCTGAAGATACTGAATACGAGGTTAAAATTGTGAATTGCTCTTTTTAAAACGTTCCAATGTTGATTCCTCGTGCACTCTGTACTCATGTCAATTAGGCACCTTGACCGTATAAAGTATCAGTATAGTTTTGTACTTGATCTGTCTGTCTGTCTGTCTGTGTGCCTGCCTGCCTGTCTGTCCAGACTCGGAGCTGAGGTGAGCAACAGCTTGCTGCGGTGCTGTAAAGGCTGCCAGTATCACACTGCATCATTTCTCTCCTTTTTACACCGACCAACTGACCACCATAACCATAGCAACCTATGCTACAGTACATGGGGCTGTGCTATATTGCTGTTTGGTAGCGTGCCTCTCAAACAAACAATCCTAATGACTTTGTATTCAGAGGAGCAGAAAAGGAGAATGGTGAGCTGTAGATGGTACGAGTTAAGCCAAAGCCCCTGTAGTAACTCATCCACAAGACTGTCTTTGTGCCGGTAACAGTCAGAGAGAGGCGAGGCCTAAGTAATTCTACTCAGAGCCTTCTGGTGCACTTAGAACACTGGTCATTATTAAGGACCGAGTAGAGGAAGCTTTTAAATAAGGCATAACTACATTCCTAGAACTTCTCTTGCTCTGACAAGCACTAGCTGTTGCCAGGGTGCAAGACAGTTTGGGCTGTCACAGGGGAGCAGACAGACTGACAGAGAGTGGGGGAAAGAGAGGGCCAGAGAGAGAGTCAGAAGGAGAGAGAGAATGTGTGTGTGTGTGTGTGTGTGTGTGTGTGTGTGTGTGTGTGTGTGTGTGTGTGTGTGTGTGTGTGTGTGTGTGTGTGTGTGTGTGTGTGTGTGTGTGTGTGTGTGTGTGTGTGTGTGTGTGTGTGTGTGTCTGTGGCCTGACGGGTGACCACCAGGGTGATGATGCATGAGTCCGAGCTGAAAATGTCGATAGTTAGCTAGCTTCTGCCTCTGAGACAGCTACGTGGATAGGGTCAGACAAACTCAAACTGAACCATACACCTCTCTCACTGGCCATTGGGATACGTGAACAGGTACATGGTACTGTATATGCAGGACTCGAGGAGAGCTCAGACGCCACGATGGAGCGATTATGGCCTTATTTGGACACCTTAGAGGCGGACACCCAGGTAGGTGCCATTGTAAAGTGACAGGTGTCTCTCAATGGATGACATTTGATTCAATTGAAAGCAAAGCCGACATTTTCATAAACGTCTTTAACTTTATCTCTCTAGTCGTGTCAGAAAACCTGTTCTGCCCTACGTTATATCAGGGAAATGACTGATTGAACTCCTATACTTTAACTGCACTTGATTGAGTTTGCTGGCGCAATGGAACCAATGGAATAGTCCCAAAAGTGCAAGCTAAGTCTGCCCATCTGGCACTCCTGGCCGGCTGTTTTTAAGAAAACAAATATTATTTGAACCCAGTTCTGATATCCAAATGACCAGTTAGACTGTTAAACGATCTGTCCTGTTGCTTTCCTATTGGCTGAGGATTCAGTCTGTCCACGTCATTATACCTTGTCCTATTCTTTCGTTTCTATGACGTTGTTCTCTAAATGCGAGCACATGAGCCTTTATTATACAAAAACGACCCGGAATAAGGAATCTATCTGCATATAATATTAATCGTTATTGTGGCTGTCCTCGGTTAAAGAGCTATCGATCTCGCCGCAATTGCATTCCCGACCACCTCCCCTCAGGAGAAGAGCTAGCAGTTAGAGAGGACAGGAGACACTGAGGCATCTTGCAGCTCAATAAAAAAAAACTCTCTCCTCTTGTTAATTAAAAATCATAGCAGTGAGCAAAATATTTTTTTTTCTCCTCCAAAGGTAGCTCATTTTCAACTTTATGTTGGACTAATTAACCAGACATTAGTCAAATAAAGTTTTATATATATATATATATATATATATATAGGATAGGAATTGTCCACTTTAAAAAAAAAATCATCCTCTCCTGGATTTGACATTAGCATTACAGACAGAGCCTGATGACAGAAGAGGAAAAGAAGGAGGAGAATGGAGATTCAACCTTTGCTGTGCAGCCGTTTTTAATGTTTCAATTATGCACAACGGCAGGTTTGGGACCAGGGTTTTGTTTTGGAAATAACTTCATAGCCTTTGAGGCTTTTGCTTAAATTTGTTTTATCTGCAGCACAGATCACAGTTGTTGAGAGGCTACGGTAGCATTGTATTTGTCTAACTTTTGTTACGCATTTTATTGGGTACCTTTATTGTTATTGTGTTGGCATCCAATCCATCTCCTCCGGTATTTGACAATGGACTTTCCAAAATTGGTGTACCACAAGTTCATTTAAAATGCACAAGATATTTCCATTACAAACTGTCTAGACTCCATAAGGTAGCAGACAGGGAGGTCGTCTGCCTCTCCTTAGTTGCGATGATAACATTCCCCAAGTAATATGTCTAATAATATAAACTATTGGTAAATATGCTAATATACGCAGAAATACACCCAACAGAACAATGGTTCCTGAAGTGTACAACTAAAACGTAAATGTCTAATACTTTTCATACAGACTGTGATTGACATTGACCACAATATAACGGCAAACGCATATCTCCACTATGTTGACATGATGCAACAACAACAAAAACATAAGATAGCTTAAACCACAACCACGTCCAAAGCTCTAGCAATCCATTTCATCTGTTGGGCAGCCTTCATGTACTACTGTAGCCCTCTTCAGATTCCCCCCCTCCAATCCCTCGCTCCCTCCTCTTTTCCCTGTACACAAAGCCCAGACTCAGAAGGGAAAGGAACAGATTAGCCTCCCCCTGCCTCTCCCCCACACCGCTCACACCCGTGGAGTGCTCTTTCCAGGGTGGCTCGTTGAGCGATGAGGAAGGGAGAGCCGGGTAGCAGGAAATAACCCTCTGGTACAACGTCAGCAGAGGCGTGCGCTGCATTGTCAATGGCGTGCCTACTGCCGACTCTGTCTCACAAAAGCTGTGTGGGAAGCCTGCGCAGTCGTCTTGCAGGGGGGTGATGCATGACAGTGTTGGACAGATTTAAAGGAGGTTGTGCAGCGTGACCTGTTGTTTGTCTCTACTCTCTGCTGGGCTGCAGTGGCAAATAATGTGCAACTATGACACATCCATTTGCATTTCATCCCACGATCCCTCTCTCTATTTCGCACACTTGCTATCCCTCTTTATTCTATATCTCTTTCTCTATCCTTCTCTCGCTCTATCTGTCTGTCTCTATCCCGCTGTCGCTGGTTCCATTTGTCTGTGACTATCCCACTGTCGCATGTTCTGTTTGTCTGTCTTTATCCAACTGTCGCTGGTTACATCTGTCAGTCTCTATCCCACTTTCACTGGTTCTGACTGTCCGTCTCTATCCCACTGTCGCTGGTTCTGACTGTCCGTCTCTATCCTACTGTCGGTGAATCTATCTGTCTGTCTCTATCCCACTTTCACTGGTTCTGTCTGTCTGTCTCTATCCCACTGTCGCTGGTTCTGACTGTCCGTCTCTATCCCACTGTCGCTGGTTCTGTCTGTCTGTCTCTATCCCACTGTCACTGGTTCTATCTGTCAGGCTCTATCCCACTTTCACTGGTTCTGTCTGTCTGTCTCTATCCTACTGTCGCTGGTTCTATCTGTCTGTCTCTATCCCACTATCACTGGTTCTATCTGTCTGTCTCTATCCCACTTTCACTCGTTCTGTCTATCTGTCTCTAATCTACTGTTGCTCCTTAAATCTGTCTGTTTCTGTCGCGCTGTCACTGGTTTATCTGTCTGTCTCAATCCCACTTTCGCTCGTTCTGTCTGTCTGTCTCAGTCCCACTTTCGCTCGTTCTGTCTGTCTGTCTGTCTGTCTGTCTGTCTGTCTGTCTGTCTGTCTGTCTGTCTGTCTGTCTGTCTGTCTGTCTGTCTGTCTGTCTGTCTGTCTAATCTACTATTGCTCCTTAAATCTGTCTGTTTCTGTCCCTCTGTCGCTAGTTCTATCTGTCTGTCTCTATCCCACTGTTGCTAATTCTATCTGTCTGTCTCTATCCCACTTTCACTGGTTCTGTCTGTCTGTCTCTATCCCACTATCACTGGTTCTATCTGTCTGTCTCTATCCCACTGTTGCTAATTCTATCTGTCTGTCTCTATCCCACTTTCACTGGTTCTGTCTGTCTGTCTCTATCCCACTATCACTGGTTCTATCTGTCTGTCTCTATCCCACTTTCACTCGTTCTGTCTATCTGTCTCTAATCTACTGTTGCTCCTTAAATCTGTCTGTTTCTGTCGCGCTGTCACTGGTTTATCTGTCTGTCTCAATCCCACTTTCGCTCGTTCTGTCTGTCTGTCTCAGTCCCACTTTCGCTCGTTCTGTCTGTCTGTCTGTCTGTCTGTCTGTCTGTCTGTCTGTCTGTCTGTCTGTCTGTCTGTCTCTAATCTACTATTGCTCCTTAAATCTGTCTGTTTCTGTCCCTCTGTCGCTAGTTCTATCTGTCTGTCTCTATCCCACTGTTGCTAATTCTATCTGTCTGTCTCTATCCCACTGTCACTCGTTATATCTGTCTGTCTCTATCAAACTGTCACTCGTTATATTTATCTGTCTCTATTCCTCTGTCGCTGGTTCTATCTATCTGTCTCTATCCCACTGTCACATGTTCCATCTGTCTGTCTCTATCCCACTGTCGCTGGTTCTGTCTGTCTGTCTCTTTCCCACTGTCACATGTTCCATCTGTCTGTCTCTATCCCACTGTCACTGGTTCTATCTGTCTGTCTCTATAAAACTGTTGCTCCTTCTATCTGTCTGTCTCTATCCCACATTCTCTCGTTCCGTCTGTCTGCCTCTGTCCTACTGTCGCTCCTTCAATCTATCTGTCTCTATTCTACTGTCACTGGTTCTTTCTGTCTGTCTCTATCCCACTTTCGCTCGTTCTGTCTGTCTGTCTGTCTCTGTTCCTCTGTCACTGGTTCTATCTGTCTGTCTCTATCCCACTGTCACTGGTTCTTTATGTCTGTCTCTTTCCCACTTTCGCTCGTTCTGTCTGTCTGTCTCTGTCCCACTGTCACTCGTTCTCTTTGTCTGTCTCTGTTCCTCTGTCGCTCGTTACATCTGTCTGTCTCTATCCCACTTTCACTGGTTCTGTCTGTCTGTCTCTATCCCACTGTCGCTGGTTCTGACTGTCCGTCTCTATCCCACTGTCGCTGGTTCTGACTGTCCATCTCTATCCCACTGTCGCTGGTTCTGACTGTCCGTCTCTATCCTACTGTCGCTGAATCTATCTGTCTGTCTCTATCCCACTTTCACTGGTTCTGTCTGTCTGTCTCTATCCCACTGTCGCTGAATCTATCTGTCAGTCTCTATCCCACTTTCACTGGTTCTGTCTGTCTGTCTCTATCCCACTGTCGCTGGTTCTGACTGTCCGTCTCTATCCCACTGTCGCTGGGTCTGTCTGTCTGTCTCTATCCCACTGTCACTGGTTCTATCTGTCAGGCTCTATCCCACTTTCACTGGTTCTGTCTGTCTGTCTCTATCCTACTGTTGCTGGTTCTATCTGTCAGGCTCTATCCCACTTTCACTGGTTCTGTCTGTCTGTCTCTATCCCACTATCACTGGTTCTATCTATCTGTCTCTAATCTACTGTTGCTCCTTAAATCTGTCTGTTTCTGTCGCGCTGTCACTGGTTTATCTGTCTGTCTCAATCCCACTTTCGCTCGTTCTATCTGTCTGTCTCTATCCCTCTGTCGCTAGTTCTATCTGTCTGTCTCTATCCCTCTGTCGCTAGTTCTATCTGTCTGTCTCTGTCCCTCTGTCGCTAGTTCTATCTGTCTGTCTCTATCCCTCTGTCGCTAGTTCTATCTGTCTGTCTCTATCCCTCTGTCGCTAGTTCTATCTGCCTTTCTATATCCCTCTGTCGCTAGTTCTATCTGTCTGTCTCTATCCCTCTGTCGCTAGTTCTATCTGTCTGTCTCTATCCCTCTGTCGCTAGTTCTATCTGCCTTTCTATATCCCTCTGTCGCTAGTTCTATCTGTCTGTCTCTATCCCTCTGTCGCTAGTTCTATCTGTCTGTCTCTGTCCCTCTGTCGCTAGTTCTATCTGTCTGTCTCTATCCCTCTGTCGCTAGTTCTATCTGTCTGTCTCTGTCCCTCTGTCGCTAGTTCTATCTGTCTGTCTCTATCCCTCTGTCGCTAGTTCTATCTGCCTTTCTATATCCCTCTGTCGCTAGTTCTATCTGCCTTTCTATATCCCTCTGTCGCTAGTTCTATCTGCCTTTCTATATCCCTCTGTCGCTAGTTCTATCTGTCTGTCTCTATCCCACTGTTGCTAGTTCTATCTGTCTGTCTCTATCCCACTGTCACTCGTTATATCTGTCTCTATTCCTCTGTCGCTGGTTCTATCTATCTGTCTCTATCCCACTGTCACATGTTTCATCTGTCTGTCTCATCCCACCGTCACTGGTTCTAACTGTCTGTCTCTATCCCACTGTCGCTGGTTCTGTCTGTCTGTCTCTTTCCCACTGTCACGTTTCATCTGTCTGTCTCATCCCACTGTCACTGGTTCTAACTGTCTGTCTTTATCCCACTGTCGCTGGTTCTGTCTGTCTGTCTCTTTCCCACTGTCACGTTTCATCTGTCTGTCTCATCCCACTGTCACTGGTTCTAACTGTCTGTCTTTATCCCACTGTCGCTGGTTCTGTCTGTCTGTCTCTATCCCACTGTCACTGGTTCTATCTGTCTGTCTCTATAACACTGTTGCTCCTTCTATCTGTCTGTCTCTATCCCACATTCTCTCGTTCCGTCTGTCTGCCTCTGTCCTACTGTCGCTCCTTCAATCTATCTGTCTCTATCAAACTGTCACTCGTTATATTTATCTGTCTCTATCCCACTGTCACATGTTCCATCTGTCTGTCTCTATCCCACTGTCGCTGGTTCTGTCTGTCTGTCTCTTTCCCACTGTCACATGTTCCATCTGTCTGTCTCTATCCCACTGTCACTGGTTCTATCTGTCTGTCTCTATAAAACTGTTGCTCCTTCTATCTGTCTGTCTCTATCCCACATTCTCTCGTTCCGTCTGTCTGCCTCTGTCCTACTGTCGCTCCTTCAATCTATCTGTCTCTATTCTACTGTCACTGGTTCTTTCTGTCTGTCTCTATCCCACTTTCGCTCGTTCTGTCTGTCTGTCTGTCTCTGTTCCTCTGTCACTGGTTCTATCTGTCTGTCTCTATCCCACTGTCACTGGTTCTTTATGTCTGTCTCTTTCCCACTTTCGCTCGTTCTGTCTGTCTGTCTCTGTCCCACTGTCACTCGTTCTCTTTGTCTGTCTCTGTTCCTCTGTCTGGTTACATCTGTCTGTCTCTATCCCACTTTCACTGGTTCTGTCTGTCTGTCTCTATCCCACTGTCGCTGGTTCTGACTGTCCGTCTCTATCCCACTGTCGCTGGTTCTGACTGTCCATCTCTATCCCACTGTCGCTGGTTCTGACTGTCCGTCTCTATCCTACTGTCGCTGAATCTATCTGTCTGTCTCTATCCCACTTTCACTGGTTCTGTCTGTCTGTCTCTATCCCACTGTCGCTGGTTCTGACTGTCCGTCTCTATCCCACTGTCGCTGGGTCTGTCTGTCTGTCTCTATCCCACTGTCACTGGTTCTATCTGTCAGGCTCTATCCCACTTTCACTGGTTCTGTCTGTCTGTCTCTATCCTACTGTTGCTGGTTCTATCTGTCAGGCTCTATCCCACTTTCACTGGTTCTGTCTGTCTGTCTCTATCCCACTATCACTGGTTCTATCTATCTGTCTCTAATCTACTGTTGCTCCTTAAATCTGTCTGTTTCTGTCGCGCTGTCACTGGTTTATCTGTCTGTCTCAATCCCACTTTCGCTCGTTCTATCTGTCTGTCTCTATCCCTCTGTCGCTAGTTCTATCTGTCTGTCTCTATCCCTCTGTCGCTAGTTATATCTGTCTGTCTCTGTCCCTCTGTCGCTAGTTCTATCTGTCTGTCTCTATCCTCTGTCGCTAGTTCTATCTGTCTGTCTCTATCCCTCTGTCGCTAGTTCTATCTGCCTTTCTATATCCCTCTGTCGCTAGTTCTATCTGTCTGTCTCTATCCCTCTGTCGCTAGTTCTATCTGTCTGTCTCTATCCCTCTGTCGCTAGTTCTATCTGCCTTTCTATATCCCTCTGTCGCTAGTTCTATCTGTCTGTCTCTATCCCTCTGTCGCTAGTTCTATCTGTCTGTCTCTGTCCCTCTGTCGCTAGTTCTATCTGTCTGTCTCTATCCCTCTGTCCAGTTCTATCTGTCTGTCTCTATCCCTCTGTCGCTAGTTCTATCTGTCTGTCTCTATCCCTCTGTCGCTAGTTCATCTGTCTGTCTCTATCCCTCTGTCGCTAGTTCTATCTGTCTGTCTCTATCCCTCTGTCGCTAGTTCTATCTGTCTGTCTCTGTCCCTCTGTCGCTAGTTCTATCTGTCTGTCTCTATCCCTCTGTCGCTAGTTCTATCTGCCTTTCTATATCCCTCTGTCGCTAGTTCTATCTGCCTTTCTATATCCCTCTGTCGCTAGTTCTATCTGCCTTTCTATATCCCTCTGTCGCTAGTTCTATCTGTCTGTCTCTATCCCACTGTTGCTAGTTCTATCTGTCTGTCTCTATCCCACTGTCACTCGTTATATCTGTCTCTATTCCTCTGTCGCTGGTTCTATCTATCTGTCTCTATCCCACTGTCACATGTTTCATCTGTCTGTCTCATCCCACCGTCACTGGTTCTAACTGTCTGTCTCTATCCCACTGTCGCTGGTTCTGTCTGTCTGTCTCTTTCCCACTGTCACGTTTCATCTGTCTGTCTCATCCCACTGTCACTGGTTCTAACTGTCTGTCTCTATCCCACTGTCGCTGGTTCTGTCTGTCTGTCTCTATCCCACTGTCACTGGTTCTATCTGTCTGTCTCTATAACACTGTTGCTCCTTCTATCTGTCTGTCTCTATCCCACATTCTCTCGTTCCGTCTGTCTGCCTCTGTCCTACTGTCGCTCCTTCAATCTATCTGTCTCTATTCTACTGTCACTGGTTCTATCTGTCTGTTTCTATCCCACTGTGACTGGTTCTTTCTGTCTGTCTCTATCCCACTTTCGCTCGTTCTGTCTGTCTGTCTCTGTCCCACTGTCACTCGTTCTCTTTGTCTGTCTCTGTCCCTCTGTCGCCGGTTCTATCTGTCTGTCTCTATCCAACTGTCACTGGTTCTTTCTGTCTGTCTCTATCCCACTTTCGCCTGTTCTGTCTGTCTGTCTGTCTCTGTCCCACTGTCACTCGTTCTCTTTGTCTGTCTCTGTCCCTCTGTCGCCGGTTCTATCTGTCTGTCTCTATCCAACTGTCACTGGTTCTTTCTGTCTGTCTCTATCCCACTTTCGCCTGTTCTGTCTGTCTGTCTGTCTCTGTCCCACTGTCACTCGTTCTCTTTGTCTGTCTCTGTCCCACTGTCACTCGTTCTCTTTGTCTGTCTCTGTCCCTCTGTCGCCGGTTCTATCTGTCTGTCTCTATCCAACTGTCGCAGTGTCCATCTGTCTGTCTGTCTCTATGCAACTGTCCTGGTTCTATCTATCTGTCTCCATACCACTGTCCTGGTTCTATCTATCTGTCTCTATACCACTGTCCTGGTTCTATCTCTCTGTCTCTATACCACTGTCCTGGTTCTATCTCTCTGTCTCTATACCACTGTCCTGGTTCTATCTATCTGTCTCCATACCACTGTCCTGGTTCTATCTATCTGTCTCTATACCACTGTCCTGTTTCTATCTATCTGTCTCCATACCACTGTCCTGGTTCTATCTATCTGTCTCTATACCACTGTCCTGGTTCTATCTCTCTGTCTCTATACCACTGTCCTGGTTCTATCTCTCTGTCTCCATACCACTGTCCTGGTTCTATCTATCTGTCTCCATACCACTGTTCTGGTTCTATCTATCTGTCTCTATACCACTGTCCTGGTTCTATCTCTCTGTCTCTATACCACTGTCCTGGTTCTATCTATCTGTCTCTATACCACTGTCCTGGTTCTATCTATCTCTCTCTATACCACTGTCCTGGTTCTGTCTGTCTGTCTCTTTCCCACTGTTGCTACTTCTATATGTCTCTCTATCCTACTGTTGATAGTTCTGTCTGTCTGTCTCTTTCCCACTGTCACGTGTTCCATCTGTCTGTCTCATCTCACTGTCCTGGTTCTATCTCTCTGTCTCTATCCCACTGTCCTGGTTCTATCTGTCTGTCTCTATCCCACTGTTGCTACTTCTATATGTCTCTCTATCCTACTGTTGCTAGTTCTGTCTGTCTGTCTCTTTCCCACTGTCACGTGTTCCATCTGTCTGTCTCATCTCACTGTTGCTGGTTCTATCTGTCTGTCTCCATCCCACTGTAGCTGGTTCTTTCTGTCTGTCTCTTTCGCACGGTTGCTCCTATCTGTCTGTTTCATTCTCACTTTCGCTCGTTCTTGTCACATTCTGACCTTAATTCCTTTGTATTGTCTTTGTTTTAGTATGGTCAGGGCATGAGTTGGGGTGGGCAGTCTATGTTTGTTTTTCTATTTTGGTTTTTGTGTTCGGCCTAGTGTGGTTCTCAATCAGAGGCAGGTTTCGTTAGTTGTCTCTGATTGGGAATCATACTTAGGTAGCCTTTTTCCACCTGGGTTTCGAGGGTGTTTATTTTCAGTCTTTGTGTTACGTGTGTATGTCACCAGACAGGACTGTTTCGTTTCGTTCTGTTTGTTATTTTTGTATTGATTCAGTGTTCAGTGCTTTCTTTGATTAAAATTATGAACACTTCCCACGCTGCGCTTTGATCCTCCTCTCTATCTCCAGACAACATCCGTTACAGAAACACCCACCAAACAAGGACCAGGCAGCGTGGTAAAGGGCAGCAGCAGCAGCGGCTAAAATCACAGGACTCCTGGACATGGGAGGAGATACTTGATGGCAAGGAACCCTGGGTACAGGCTGGGGAATATCGCCGCCCCAAGGCAGAGCTGGAGGCAGCGAAAGCTGAGTGGCAGTGATATGAGGAGGCAGCACGGCAGCTCGACAGGCACGAGAGGCACACGGAGAGTGGGGCAGAGTCAGGTTGGAGACCTGAGCCCACTCCTCGTGCTTATCGGAAGAAGTGCAGTACTGGTCAGGCACCATATTATGCGGTCAAACGCACGGTGTCGCCAGTACTCGCTCACAGCCCATTGGGCTATAGGCCAGCCCCTCGCAAGTGCCATGCGAGAGTGGGCATCCAGCCAGGGCGTGTTGTGCTAGCCCAGCGTGTTTGGTCTCCAGTACGCCGTTTCGGTCCAGGGCATCCTGTGCCGGCGCTGTGTGCTGTGTCTCCAGGGCGCTGGGAGGGTGCAGTGCGTTCTATGCCTGCGCTCCGCCCGTGCTGGGCGAATGTGGGTATTGAGCCGAAGGGAGAGGTGCGAGTGGTAGGCACCAGATCTCCAGTGCTCACCCACAGCCCGGTTCAACCTGTGGTCATCCAGCCTGGAGGAGTGGTGCCAAGGCTGCGCACCAGATCTTCAGTGCTCCCCCACAGCCCAGTCCATCCGGTGCCTCCTCCGCGCACCAGGCCTCCTGTAGGTCTCCCCAGCCTAGTGGGCACTGTGGCAGCCCCACGCACCAGGCTGTCTCTCTGTCTCCTCCCTACAGGTGCTCCCGCCTGTCCGGCGCTGCCGGAGTCTCCCGCCTGTCCGGCGCTGCCGGAATCTCCCATCCATTAAGGACCCGTGGCGAGGATCCCCAGTCTGAGGTCAGCGGCGAGGGTCGGCGCTCATAAGAGGCCACGGGCGCGTTTGAGGAGGCGGACAAAAACTATGGTGAAGTGGGGTCCACGTCCCGCACCAGAGCCGCCACCGCGAACAGACGCCCACCCAGACCCTCCCCTATAGGTTCAGGTTTTTGGCCGGAGTCCGCACCTTTGGGGGGGGGGGGGGGGGGTACTGTCACATTCTGACCTTAGTTCCTTTGTTTTGTCTTTGTTTTAGTATGGTCAGGGCGTGAGTTGGGGTGGGCAGTCTGTTTTTCTATGTTGGTTTTTGTGTTCGGCCCAGTGTGGTTCTCAATCAGAGGCAGGTGTCATTAGTTGTCTCTGATTGAGAATCATACTGTCTAGACTTAGGTGGGTGTTTATTTTCTATCTTTGTGTTACTTGTGTATGTCACCAGACAGGACTGTTTCTTTCGTTAATTTTGTTATTTTTGTATTGATTCAGTGTTCAGTGCTTACTTTGATTAAAATTATGAACACTTACCACGCTGCGCTGTGGTCCTCCTCTCTATCTCCAGACGACATCCGTTACAGTTCTGTCTGTCTCTAATCTACTGTTGCTCCTTAAATCTGTCGGTTTCTGTCGCACTGTCGCTGGTTCTATCTGCCTGTCTCTATCCCACTGACACCTGTTGTATCTGTCTGTCTCTTTCCCACTGTCGCTGATTTATGCTGTCTATCTCTATCCCACTTTCACATGTTCTATCTGTCTGTCTCTATCCAACTTCCGCTGTTTCTGTCTGACTGTCTCTATCCCACTGTCGCAGGTTCCATCTGTCTGTCTCTATATCACTGTCGCAGGTTCCATCTGTCTGTCTCTATATCACTGTCGCAGGTTCCTTCTGTCTGTCTCTATATCACTGTCGCAGGTTCCATCTGTCTCTCTATATCACTGTCGCAGGTTCCATCTGTCTGTCTCTATACCACTGTCGCAGGTTCCATCTGTCTGTCTCTATCCCACTGTCGCAGGTTCCATCTGTCTGTCTCTATATCACTGTCACAGGTTCCATCTGTCTGTCTCTATACCACTGTCGCAGGTTCCATCTGTCTGTCTCTATATCACTGTCGCAGGTTCCATCTGTCTGTCTCTATATCACTGTCGCAGGTTCCTTCTGTCTGTCTCTATACCACTGTCGCAGGTTCCTTCTGTCTGTCTCTATACCACTGTCGCTGGTTCTGTCTGTCTCTATACCACTGTCGCTGGTTCTGTCTGTCTCTATACCACTGTCGCTGGTTCTGTCTGTCTTCATACCACTGTCGCAGGTTCCTTCTGTCTGTCTCTATACCACTGTTGCTCCTTCTGTCTGTCCTTGTCTATCCCACTGTCGCTGGTTCTGTCTTTCCGTCTCTATCCTACTGTCGCTGAATCTATCTGTCTGTCTCTATCCCACTTTCACTGGTTCTGTCTGTCTGTCTCTATCCCACTGTCGCTGGTTCTGACTGTCCGTCTCTATCCCACTGTCGCTGGTTCTGTCTGTCTGTCTCTATCCCACTGTCGCAGGTTCTGTCTGTCTTTATCCAACTATCGCTGGTTATATCTGTCTGTCTTTAACCTACTTTCGCTCTTTCATTCTTTCTGTTTCTATCCTACTGTCGCTGGTTCTGTCTGTAAGTCTTTATCCCACTTTCACTGGTTCTGTCTGTCTCTATCCCACTTTCACTGGTTCTGTCTGTCTGTCTCTATCCCACTGTCGCTGGTTCTGACTGTCCGTCTCTATCCCACTGTCGCTGGTTCTGTCTGTCTGTCTCTATCCCACTGTCGCAGGTTCTGTCTGTCTTTATCCAACTATCGCTGGTTATATCTGTCTGTCTTTAACCTACTGTCGCTCTTTCATTCTTTCTGTTTCTATCCTACTGTCGCTGGTTCTGTCTGTAAGTCTTTATCCCACTTTCACTGGTTCTGTCTGTCTGTCTCTATCCCACTTTCACTGGTTCTGTCTGTCTGTCTCTATCCCACTGTCGCTGGATCTGTCTGTCCCTATCCCATTTTCTCTCGTTCTATCTGTCTCTTTTCCAATGTTGCTCCTTCTATTCTTCTGTCTCTGTCCAACTGTCGCTTGTTCTCTCTGTCTGTATGTATCCCACTCTCGTTCTGTCAGCCCGTCTCTATCCTCCTGTCGCTAGTTCTATCTGTCTGTCTCTGTCTCTGGTTCTATCTGTGGGATAGAGACAGACAGATCCAGCAACAGTGGGATAGAGATAGTCAGATTGTCTCTGGTTCTATCTGTCTGTCTCTATCCCACAGAACCAGAGACAATATGTCTGTCTCTATCCCACTGTTGCTGGATCTGTCTGTCTCTATCCCACTGTCTCTGGTTCTGTCTGTCCGTCTCTATCCCACTGTCTCTGGTTCTATCTGTCTGTCTCTATCCCACTGTCTCTGATTCTATCTGTCTGTCTCTATCCCACTGTTGCTGGATCTGTCTATCTCTATCCCACTGTCTCTGGTTCTGTCTGTCCATCCTTATCCCACTGTCTCTGATTCTATCTGTCTGTCTCTATACAACTGTGACTGTTTCCATCTGTCCGTATCTATCCCACTGTCTCTGATTCTAACTGTCTGTCTCTATCCCACTGTCTCTGATTCTAACTGTCTGTATCTATCCCACTGTCTCTGATTCTAAATGTCTGTATCTATCCCACTGTCTCTGATTCTAACTGTCTGTCTCTATCCCACTGTCTCTGATTCTAACTGTCTGTATCTATCCCACTGTCTCTGATTCTAAATGTCTGTATCTATCCCACTGTCTCTAATTCTAACTCTCTGTCTCTATCCCACTGTCTCTGATTCTATCCGTCTGTATCTATCCCACTGTCTCTGATTCTATCTGTCTGTATCTATCCCACTGTCTCTGATTCTAACTGTCTGCATCTATCCCACTGTCTCTGATTCTAACTGTCTGTATCTATCCCACTGTCTCTGATTCTAACTGTCTGTCTCTATCCCACTGTCTCTGATTCTATCTGTCTGTCTCTATACAACTGTGACTGTTTCCATCTGTCCGTATCTATCCCACTGTCTCTGATTCTAACTGTCTGTATCTATCCCACTGTCTCTGATTCTAACTGTCTGTATCTATCCCACTGTCTCTGATTCTAACTGTCTGTATCTATCCCACTGTCTCTGATTCTAACTGTCTGTATCTATCCAACTGTCTCTGATTCTAACTGTCTGTATCTATCCCACTGTCTCTGATTCTATCTGTCTGTATCTATCCCACTGTCTCTGATTCTAACTGTCTGTATCTATCCCACTGTCTCTGATTCTAACTGTCTGTATCTATCCCACTGTCTCTGATTCTAACTGTCTGTATCTATCCCACTGTCTCTGATTCTAACTGTCTGTATCAATCCCACTGTCTCTGATTCTAACTGTCTGTATCTATCCCACTGTCTCTGATTCTAACTGTCTGTCTCTATCCCACTGTCTCTGATTCTAACTGTCTGTCTCTATCCCACTGTCTCTGATTCTAACTGTCTGTATCTATTTCACTGTTTCTGATTCTAACTGTCTGTCTCTATCCAACTGTCTCTGATTCTAACTGTCTGTATCAATCCCACTGTCTCTGATTCTAACTGTCTGTATCTATCCCACTGTCTCTGATTCTAACTGTCTGTCTCTATCCCACTGTCTCTGATTCTAACTGTCTGTCTCTATCCCACTGTCTCTGATTCTAACTGTCTGTATCTATCCCACTGTCTCTGATTCTAACTGTCTGTATCTATCCCACTGTCTCTGATTCTATCTGTCTGTCTCTATACAACTGTGACTATTTCCATCTGTCCGTATCTATCCCACTGTCTCTGATTCTAACTGTCTGTATCTATCCCACTGTCTCTGATTCTATCTGTCTGTATCTATCCCACTGTCTCTGATTCTAACTGTCTGTATCTATCCCACTGTCTCTGATTCTAACTGTCTGTATCTATCCCAATGTCTCTGATTCTAACTGTTTGTATCTATCCCACTGTCTCTGATTCTAACTGTCTGTATCTATCCCACTGTCTCTGATTCTAACTGTCTGTATCTATCCCACTGTCTCTGATTCTATCTGTCTGTCTCTATCCCACTGTCTCTGGTTCTGTCTGTCCGTCTCTATCCCACTGTCTCTGATTCTATCTGTCTGTCTCTATACAACTGTGACTGTTTCCATCTGTCCGTATCTATCCCACTGTCTCTGATTCTAACTGTCTGTCTCTATCCCACTGTCTCTAATTCTAACTGTCTGTCTCTATCCCACTGTGTCTGATTCTACCTGTCTGTATCTATCCCACTGTCTCTGATTCTAACTGTCTGTATCTATCCCACTGTCTCTGATTCTAACTGTCTGTCTCTATCCCACTGTCTCTGATTCTAACTGTCTGTATCTATCCCACTGTCTCTGATTCTAACTGTCTGTATCTATCCCACTGTCTCTGATTCTATCTGTCTGTCTCTATACAACTGTGACTATTTCCATCTGTCCGTATCTATCCCACTGTCTCTGATTCTAACTGTCTGTATCTATCCCACTGTCTCTGATTCTAACTGTCTGTATCTATCCCACTGTCTCTGATTCTAACTGTCTGTATCTATGTCTGTCTCTATTCTAACTGTCTGTTTCCCCATCTGTATCTATCCCAATGTCTCTGATTCTAACTGTCTGTATCTATCCCACTGTCTCTGATTCTATCTGTCTGTCTCTATCCCACTGTTGCTGAATCTGTCTGTCTCTATCCCACTGTCTCTGATTCTAACTGTCTGTATCTATCCCACTGTCTCTGATTCTAACTGTCTGTCTCTATCCCACTGTCTCTGATTCTAACTGTCTGTATCTATCCCACTGTCTCTGATTCTAACTGTCTGTATCTATCCCACTGTCTCTGATTCTATCTGTCTGTCTCTATACAACTGTGACTATTTCCATCTGTCCGTATCTATCCCACTGTCTCTGATTCTAACTGTCTGTCTCTATCCCACTGTCTCTGATTCTAACTGTCTGTATCTATCCCACTGTCTCTGATTCTAACTGTCTGGTCTGTATATATCCCACTGTCTCTGATTCTAACTGTCTGTATCTATCCCACTGTCTCTGATTCTAACTGTCTGTATCTATCCCACTGTTCTCTGATTCTAACTGTCTGTATCTATCCCACTGTCTCTGATTCTAACTGTCTGTATCTATCCCACTGTCTCTGATTCTAACTGTCTGTATCTATCCCACTGTCTCTGATTCTAACTGTCTGTATCAATCCCACTGTCTCTGATTCTAACTGTCTGTCTCTATCCCACTGTCTCTGATTCTAACTGTCTGTCTCTATCCCACTGTCTCTGATTCTAACTGTCTGTCTCTATCCCACTGTCTCTGATTCTAACTGTCTGTATCTATCCCAATGTCTCTGATTCTATCTGTCTGTCTCTATCCCACTGTCTCTGGTTCTAACTCTCTGTATCCCACTGTCTCTGATTCTAACTGTCTGTATCTATCCCACTGTCTCTGATTCTAACTGTCTGTATCTATCCCACTGTCTCTGATTCTAACTGTCTGTATCTATCCCACTGTCTCTGATTCTAACTGTCTGTATCTATCCCACTGTCTCTGATTCTAACTGTCTGTATCTATCCCACTGTCTCTGATTCTATCTGTCTGTCTCTATCCCACTGTCTCTGATTCTAACTGTCTGTATCTATCCCACTGTCTCTGATTCTAACTGTCTTTATCTATCCCAATGTCTCTGATTCTAACTGTCTGTATCTATCCCACTGTCTCTGATTCTAACTGTCTGTATATATCCCACTGTCTCTGATTCTAACTGTCTGTATCTATCCCACTGTCTCTGATTCTATCTGTCTGTCTCTATCCCACTGTCTCTGATTCTAACTGTCTGTATCTATCCCACTGTCTCTGATTCTAACTGTCTGTATCTATCCCACTGTCTCTGATTCTATCTGTCTGTCTCTATACAACTGTGACTATTTCCATCTGTCCGTATCTATCCCACTGTCTCTGATTCTAACTGTCTGTATCTATCCCACTGTCTCTGATTCTATCTGTCTGTCTCTATCCCACTGTTGCTGAATCTGTCTGTCTCTATCCCACTGTCTCTGATTCTAACTGTCTGTATCTATCCCACTGTCTCTGATTCTAACTGTCTGTATCTATCCCACTGTCTCTGATTCTATCTGTCTGTCTCTATCCCACTGTCTCTGGTTCTGTCTGTCCCCTGTCTCTATCCGTCTCTATCCCACTGTCTCTGATTCTATCTGTCTGTCTCTATACAACTGTGACTGTTTCCATCTGTCCGTATCTATCCCACTGTCTCTGATTCTAACTGTCTGTCTCTATCCCACTGTCTCTGATTCTAACTGTCTGTATCTATCCCACTGTCTCTGATTCTATCTGTCTGTCTCTATCCCACTGTCTCTGGTTCTAACTCTCTGTATCTATCCCACTGTCTCTGATTCTAACTGTCTGTATCTATCCCACTGTCTCTGATTCTAACTGTCTGTATCTATCCCACTGTCTCTGATTCTAACTGTCTGTATCTATCCCACTGTCTCTGATTCTAACTGTCTGTATCTATCCCACTGTCTCTGATTCTAACTGTCTGTATCTATCCCACTGTCTCTGTCTTCTATCCCACTGTCTCTGTCTGTATCTATCCCACTGTCTTGATTCTAACTGTCTGTATCTATCCCACTGTCTCTGATTCTAACTGTCTGTATCTATCCCACTGTCTCTGATTCTAACTGTCTGTATCTATCCCACTGTCTCTAACTGATTCTAACTGTCTGTCTATCTATCCCACTGTCTCTGATTCTAACTGTCTGTATCTATCCCACTGTCTCTGATTCTAACTGTCTGTATCTATCCCACTGTCTCTGATTCTAACTGTCTGTATCTATCCCACTGTCTCTGATTCTAACTGTCTGGTCTGTATATATCCCACTGTCTCTGATTCTAACTGTCTGTATCTATCCCACTGTCTCTGATTCTAACTGTCTGTATCTATCCCACTGTCTCTGATTCTAACTGTCTGTATCTATCCCACTGTTTCTGATTCTAACTGTCTGTCTCTATCCAACTGTCTCTGATTCTAACTGTCTGTATCTATCCCACTGTCTCTGATTCTAACTGTCTGTATCTATCCCACTGTCTCTGATTCTAACTGTCTGTATCAATCCCACTGTCTCTGATTCTAACTGTCTGTCTCTATCCCACTGTCTCTGATTCTAACTGTCTGTCTCTATCCCACTGTCTCTGATTCTGTTCTGTCTGTCTCTATCCCACTGTCTCTGATTCTAACTGTCTGTATCTATCCCACTGTCTCTGATTCTTCTATCCCACTGTCTCTGTCTGTCTCTATCCCACTGTCTCTGGTTCTAACTCTCTGTATCTATCCCACTGTCTCTGATTCTAACTGTCTGTATCTATCCCACTGTCTCTGATTCTAACTGTCTGTATCTATCCCACTGTCTCTGATTCTAACTGTCTGTATCTATCCCACTGTCTCTGATTCTAACTGTCTGTATCTATCCCAATGTCTCTGATTCTAACTGTCTGTATCTATCCCACTGTCTCTGATTCTATCTGTCTGTCTCTATCCCACTGTTGCTGAATCTGTCTGTCTCTATCCCACTGTCTCTGATTCTAACTGTCTGTATCTATCCCACTGTCTCTGATTCTATCTGTCTGTCTCTATCCCACTGTTGCTGAATCTGTCTGTATCTATCCCACTGTCTCTGATTCTATCTGTCTGTCTCTATACAACTGTGACTGTTTCCATCTGTCCGTATCTATCCCACTGTCTCTGATTCTAACTGTCTGTCTCTATCCCACTGTCTCTGATTCTAACTGTCTGTCTCTATCCCACTGTCTCTGATTCTATCTGTCTGTCTCTATCCCACTGTCTCTGTCTCTATCCCACTGTCTCTGATTCTAACTGTCTGTATCTATCCCACTGTCTCTGATTCTAACTGTCTGTATCTATCCCACTGTCTCTGATTCTAACTGTCTGTATCTATCCCACTGTCTCTGATTCTAACTGTCTGTATCTATCCCACTGTCTCTGATTCTAACTGTCTGTATCTATCCCACTGTCTCTGATTCTAACTGTCTGTATCTATCCCACTGTCTCTGATTCTATCTGTCTGTCTCTATCCCACTGTTGCTGAATCTGTCTGTCTCTATCCCACTGTCTCTGATCTGTCTGTTCTATAACTGTCTCTGTATCTATCCCACTGTCTCTGATTCTAACTGTCTGTATCTATCCCACTGTCTCTGATTCTATCTGTCTGTCTCTCCCACTGTCTGATTCTAACTGTCTGTATCTATCCCACTGTCTCTGATTCTAACTGTCTGTATCTATCCCACTGTCTCTGATTCTAACTGTCTGTATCTATCCCACTGTCTCTGATTCTAACTGTATCTATCCCACTGTCTCTGATTCTAACTGTCTGTATCTATCCCACTGTCTCTGATTCTAACTGTCTGTCTCTATCCCACTGTCTCTGATTCTAACTGTCTGTCTCTATCCCACTGTCTCTGATTCTAACTGTCTGTATCTATCCCACTGTCTCTGATTCTAACTGTCTGTATCTATCCCACTGTCTCTGATTCTATCTGTCTGTCTCTATCCCACTGTCTCTGGTTCTGTCTGTCCGTCTCTATCCCACTGTCTCTGATTCTATCTGTCTGTCTCTATACAACTGTGACTATTTCCATCTGTCCGTATCTATCCCACTGTCTCTGATTCTAACTGTCTGTCTCTATCCCACTGTCTCTGATTCTATCTGTCTGTATCTATCCCACTGTCTCTGATTCTAACTGTCTGTATCTATCCCACTGTCTCTGATTCTAACTGTCTGGTCTGTATATATCCCACTGTCTCTGATTCTAACTGTCTGTATCCCTGTCTCTGATTCTAACTGTCTGTATCTATCCCACTGTCTCTGATTCTAATCTGTCTGTCTCTATACAACTGTGACTATTTCCATCTGTCCGTATCTATCCCACTGTCTCTGATTCTAACTGTCTGTATCTATCCCACTGTCTCTGATTCTATCTGTCTGTCTCTATCCCACTGTTGCTGAATCTGTCTGTCTCTATCCCACTGTCTCTGATTCTAACTGTCTGTATCTATCCCACTGTCTCTGATTCTAACTGTCTGTATCTATCCCACTGTCTCTGATTCGATCTGTCTGTCTCTATCCCACTGTCTCTGTCTCTATCCCACTGTTCTATTCTATCTGTCTGTCTCTATCCAACTGTGACTGTTTCCATCTGTCTGTATCTATCCCACTGTCTCTGATTCTAACTGTCTGTCTCTATCCCACTGTCTCTGATTCACTGTCTCTCTATCCCACTGTTCTGATTCTAACTGTCTGTATCTATCCCACTGTCTCTGATTCTAACTGTCTGTATCTATCCCACTGTCTCTGATTCTAACTGTCTGTATCTATCCCACTGTCTCTGATTCTAACTGTCTGTATCTATCCCACTGTCTCTGTATCTATCCCACTGTCTCTGATTCTAACTGTCTGTATCTATCCCACTGTCTCTGATTCTAACTGTCTGTATCTATCCCACTGTCTCTGATTCTAACTGTCTGTATCTATCCCACTGTCTCTGATTCTATCTGTCTGTCTCTATCCCACTGTCTCTGATTCTAACTGTCTGTATCTATCCCACTGTCTCTGATTCTAACTGTCTGTATCTATCCCACTGTCTCTGATTCTATCTGTCTGTCTCTATACAACTGTGACTATTTCCATCTGTCCGTATCTATCCCACTGTCTCTGATTCTAACTGTCTGTATCTATCCCACTGTCTCTGATTCTATCTGTCTGTCTCTATCCCACTGTTGCTGAATCTGTCTGTCTCTATCCCACTGTCTCTGATTCTAACTGTCTGTATCTATCCCACTGTCTCTGATTCTAACTGTCTGTATCTATCCCACTGTCTCTGATTCGATCTGTCTGTCTCTATCCCACTGTCTCTGGTTCTATCTGTCCGTCTCTATCCCACTGTCTCTGATTCTATCTGTCTGTCTCTATACAACTGTGACTGTTTCCATCTGTCCGTATCTATCCCACTGTCTCTGATTCTAACTGTCTGTCTCTATCCCACTGTCTCTGATTCTAACTGTCTGTCTCTATCCCACTGTCTCTGATTCTAACTGTCTGTCTCTATCCCACTGTCTCTGATTCTAACTGTCTGTATCTATCTGTTCTACTGTCTGTATCTATCCCACTGTCTCTGATTCTAACTGTCTGTATCTATCCCACTGTCTCTGATTCTAACTGTCTGTATCTATCCCACTGTCTCTGATTCTAACTGTATCTATCCCACTGTCTCTGATTCACAACTGTATCTATCTGATTCTAACTGTCTCTATCCCACTGTCTCTGATTCTAACTGTCTGTATCTATCCCACTGTCTCTGATTCTAACTGTCTGTATCTATCTGTCTCTGATTCTATCTGTCTGTATCTATCCCACTGTCTCTGATTCTAACTGTCTGATTCTATATCTATCCCACTGTCTCTGATTCTAACTGTCTGTATCTATCCCACTGTCTCTGATTCTAACTGTCTGTATCTATCCCACTGTCTCTGATTCTAACTGTCTGTATCTATCCCACTGTCTCTGATTCTAACTGTCTGTATCTATCCCACTGTCTCTGATTCTATCTGTCTGTCTCTATACAACTGTGACTATTTCCATCTGTCCGTATCTATCCCACTGTCTCTGATTCTAACTGTCTGTATCTATCCCACTGTCTCTGATTCTATCTGTCTGTCTCTATCCCACTGTTGCTGAATCTGTCTGTCTCTATCCCACTGTCTCTGATTCCCACTGTCTCTGATTCTAACTGTCTGTATCTATCCCACTGTCTCTGATTCTAACTGTCTGTATCTATCCCACTGTCTCTGATTCGATCTGTCTGTCTCTATCCCACTGTCTCTGATTCTATCTGTCTGTATCTATCCCACTGTCTCTGATTCTAACTGTCTGTATCTATCCCACTGTCTCTGATTCTAACTGTCTGTATCTGTCTCCAACTGTCTGTCTCTGATTCTAACTGTCTGTATCTATCCCACTGTCTCTGATTCTAACTGTCTGTATCTATCCCACTGTCTCTGATTCTAACTGTCTGTATCTATCCCACTGTCTCTGATTCTATCTGTCTGTATCTATCCCACTGTCTCTGATTCTAACTGTCTGTCTCTATCCCACTGTCTCTGATTCTATCCCACTGTCTGTATCTATCCCACTCTCTGATTCTAACTGTCTGTATCTATCCCACTGTCTCTGATTCTAACTGTCTGTATCTATCCCACTGTCTCTGATTCTAACTGTCTGTATCTATCCCACTGTCTCTGATTCTAACTGTCTGTCTCTATCCCACTGTCTCTGATTCTATCTGATTCTAACTGTTTCCATCTGTCTGTATCTATCCCACTGTCTCTGATTCTAACTGTCTGTCTCTATCCCACTGTCTCTGATTCTAACTGTCTGTCTCTATCCCACTGTCTCTGATTTAACTGTCTAACTGTCTGTATCTATCCCACTGTCTCTGATTCTAACTGTCTGTATCTATCCCACTGTCTCTGATTCTATCTGTCTGTTCTATCCCACTGTTCTGTATCTATCCCACTGTCTCTGATTCTAACTGTCTGTATCTATCCCACTGTCTCTGATTCTAACTGTCTGTATCTATCCCACTGTCTCTGATTCTAACTGTCTGTCTCTATCCCACTGTCTCTGATTCTAATCTGTCTGTATCTATCCCACTGTCTCTGATTCTAACTGTCTGTATCTATCCCACTGTCTCTGATTCTAACTGTCTGTATCTATCCCACTGTCTCTGATTCTATCTGTCTGTCTCTATCCCACTGTCTCTGATTCTAACTGTCTGTATCTATCCCACTGTCTCTGATTCTAACTGTCTGTATCTATCCCACTGTCTCTGATTCTATCTGTCTGTCTCTATACAACTGTGACTATTTCCATCTGTCCGTATCTATCCCACTGTCTCTGATTCTAACTGTCTGTATCTATCCCACTGTCTCTGATTCTATCTGTCTGTCTCTATCCCACTGTCTCTGATTCTAACTGTCTGTATCTATCCCACTGTCTCTGATTCTAACTGTCTGTCTCTATCCCACTGTCTCTGATTCTAACTGTCTGTATCTATCCCACTGTCTCTGATTCTAACTGTCTGTATCTATCCCACTGTCTCTGATTCTAACTGTCTGTCTCTATCCCACTGTCTCTATCTATCTGTCTGTATCTATCCCACTGTCTCTGATTCTAATTCTAACTGTCTCTGTACTGTCTATCCCACTGTCTCTGATTCTAACTGTCTGTATCTATCCCACTGTCTCTGATTCTATCTGTCTGTCTCTATCCCACTGTCTCTGATTCTGTCTGTCTGTATCTATCCCACTGTCTCTGACTGTCTGTCTGTCTCTATCTGTCTGTCTCTATCCCACTGTGACTGTTTCCTGTCTGTGTATCTATCCCTCTGATTCTAATTCTATCCCACTGTCTGTATCTATCCCACTGTCTCTGATTCTAACTGTCTGTATCTATCCCACTGTCTCTGATTCTAACTGTCTGTCTGTATCTATCCCACTGTCTCTGATTCTAACTGTCTGTCTCTATCCCACTGTCTCTGATTCTACCTGTCTGTATCTATCCCACTGTCTCTGATTCTATCTGTCTGTCTCTACAACTGTGACTGTTTCCATCTGTCTGTATCTATCCCACTGTCTCTGATTCTAACTGTCTGTATCTATCCCACTGTCTCTGATTCTAACTGTCTGTATCTATCCCACTGTCTCTGATTTCCATCTGTCTGTATCTATCCCACTGTCTCTGACTGTCTCTGGATTCTAACTGTCTGTATCTGTCTGTATCTATCCCACTGTCTCTGATTCTATCTGTCTGTCTCTATCCCACTGTTGCTGTCTGTCTGTCTCTATCCCACTGTCTCTGATTCTATCTATCCCACTGTCTCTGATTCTAACTGTCTGTATCTATCCCACTGTCTCTGATTCTAACTGTCTGTATCTATCCCACTGTCTCTGATTCTATCTTCTATTCTAACTGTCTGTATCTATCCCACTGTCTCTGATTCTAACTGTCTGTATCTATCCCACTGTCTCTGATTCTAACTGTCCCACTGTATCTCCCATCTGATTCTAACCATCTGTCTCTGATTCTAACTGTCTGTCTCTATCCCACTGTCTCTGATTCTATCTGTCTGTCTCTATCCCACTGTCTCTGATTCTAACTGTCTGTATCTATCCCACTGTCTCTGATTCTAACTGTCTGTATCTATCCCACTGTCTCTGATTCTAACTGTCTGTATCTATCCCACTGTCTCTGATTCTATCTGTCTGTCTCTATACAACTGTGACTATTTCCATCTGTCCGTATCTATCCCACTGTCTCTGATTCTAACTGTCTGTATCTATCCCACTGTCTCTGATTCTAACTGTCTGTCTCTATCCCACTGTCTCTGATTCTAACTGTCTGTATCTATCCCACTGTCTCTGATTCTAACTGTCTGTCTCTATCCCACTGTCTGTCTGATTCTAATCTGTCTGTATCTATCCCACTGTCTCTGATTCTAACTGTCTGTATCTATCCCACTGTTTCTGATTCTAACTGTCTGTATCTATCCCACTGTCTCTGATTCTAACTGTCTGTATCTATCCCACTGTCTCTGATTCTAACTGTCTGTATCTATCCCACTGTCTCTGATTCTAACTGTCTGTATCTATCCCACTGTCTCTGATTCTAACTGTCTGTATCTATCCCACTGTCTCTGATTCTAACTGTCTGTATCTATCCCACTGTCTGATTCTGATTCTAACTGTCTGTACTGTCTCTATCCCACTGTCTCTGATTCTAACTGTCTGTCTCTATCCCACTGTCTCTGATTCTAACTGTCTGTATCTATCCCACTGTCTCTGATTCTAACTGTCTGTATCTATCCCACTGTCTCTGATTCTATCTGTCTGTCTCTATACAACTGTGACTATTTCCATCTGTTCTATCCCACTGTCTCTGATTCTAACTGTCTGTATCTATCCCACTGTCTCTGATTCTAACTGTCTGTCTCTATCCCACTGTCTCTGATTCTAACTGTCTGTATCTATCCCACTGTCTCTGATTCTAACTGTCTGTATCTATCCCACTGTCTCTGATTCTAACTGTCTGTATCTATCCCACTGTCTCTGATTCTAACTGTCTGTATCTATCCCACTGTCTCTGATTCTCTGTCTGTCCCACTGTCTCTATCCCACTGTCTATCCCACTGTCTCTGATTCTAACTGTCTGTATCTATCCCACTGTCTCTGATTCTAACTGTCTGTATCTATCCCACTGTCTCTGATTCTAACTGTCTGTATCTATCCCACTGTCTCTGATTCTAACTGTCTGTTCTAACTGTCTGTCTCTATCCCACTGTCTCTGATTCTAACTGTCTGTCTCTATCCCACTGTCTCTGATTCTAACTGTCTGTCTCTATCCCACTGTCTCTGATTCTAACTGTCTGTATCTATCCCAATGTCTCTGATTCTATCTGTCTGTCTCTATCCCACTGTCTCTGGTTCTAACTCTCTGTATCCCACTGTCTCTGATTCTAACTGTCTGTATCTATCCCACTGTCTCTGATTCTAACTGTCTGTCTCTATCCCCTGTCTGATTCTCTGATTCTAACTGTCTAACTGTCTGTATCTATCCCACTGTCTCTGATTCTAACTGTCTGTATCTATCCCACTGTCTCTGATTCTAACTGTCTGTCTCTATCCCACTGTCTCTGATTCTAACTGTCTGTCTCTATCCCACTGTCTCTGATTCTAACTGTCTGTATCTATCCCACTGTCTCTGATTCTAACTGTCTGTATCTATCCCACTGTCTCTGATTCTATCTGTCTGTCTCTATCCCACTGTCTCTGATTCTATCTGTCTGTCTCTATCCCACTGTCTCTGATTCTAACTGTCTGTATCTATCCCACTGTCTCTGATTCTAACTGTCTGTATCTATCCCACTGTCTCTGATTCTAACTGTCTGTTCTATCCCACTGTCTCTGATTCTAACTGTCTATCCTATCCCACTGTCTCTGATTCTAATCTGTCTGTCTCTATCCCACTGTCTCTGATTCTGAATCTGTCTGTATCTATCCCACTGTCTCTGATTCTAACTGTCTGTATCTATCCCACTGTCTCTGATTCTAACTGTCTGTATCTATCCCACTGTCTCTGATTCTAACTGTCTGTATCTATCCCACTGTCTCTGATTCTAACTGTCTGTCTCTATCCCACTGTCTCTGATTCTAACTGTCTGTATCTATCCCACTGTCTCTGATTCTGTCTGTCCGTCTCTATCCCACTGTCTCTGATTCTATCTGTCTGTCTCTATACAACTGTGACTGTTTCCATCTGTCCGTATCTATCCCATTGTCTCTGATTCTAACTGTCTGTCTCTATCCCACTGTCTCTGATTCTACCTGTCTGTATCTATCCCACTGTCTCTGATTCTAACTGTCCGTATCAATCCCACTGTCTCTGATTCTAACTGTCTGTCTCTATCCCACTGTCTCTGATTCTAACTGTCTGTCTCTATCTATCCCACTGTCTCTGATTCTAACTGTCTGTATCTATCCCACTGTCTCTGATTCTAACTGTCTGTATCTATCCCACTGTCTCTGATTCTAACTGTCTGTATCTATCCCACTGTCTCTGATTCTAACTGTCTGTATCTATCCCACTGTCTCTGATTCTAACTGTCTGTATCTATCCCACTGTCTCTGATTCTAACTGTCTGTATCTATCCCACTGTCTCTGATTCTAACTGTCTGTATCTATCCCACTGTCTCTGATTCTAACTGTCTGTCTCTATCCCACTGTCTCTGATTCTAACTGTCTGTATCTATCCCACTGTCTCTGATTCTAACTGTCTGTATCTATCCCACTGTCTCTGATTCTATCTGTCTGTCTCTATACAACTGTGACTATTTCCATCTGTCCGTATCTATCCCACTGTCTCTGATTCTAACTGTCTGTATCTATCCCACTGTCTCTGATTCTAACTGTCTGTCTCTATCCCACTGTCTCTGATTCTAACTGTCTGTATCTATCCCACTGTCTCTGATTCTAACTGTCTGTATCTATCCCACTGTCTCTGATTCTAACTGTCTGTATCTATCCCACTGTCTCTGATTCTAACTGTCTGTATCTATCCCACTGTCTCTGATTCTAACTGTCTGTCTCTATCCCACTGTCTCTGATTCTAACTGTCTGTATCTATCCCACTGTCTCTGATTCTAACTGTCTGTATCTATCCCACTGTCTCTGATTCTAACTGTCTGTATCTATCCCACTGTCTCTGATTCTAACTGTCTGTCTCTATCCCACTGTCTCTGATTCTAACTGTCTGTCTCTATCCACTGTCTCTGATTCTAACTGTCTGTCTCTATCCCACTGTCTCTGATTCTAACTGTCTGTATCTATCCCACTGTCTCTGATTCTAACTGTCTGTCTCTATCCCACTGTCTCTGATTCTAACTGTCTGTCTCTATCCCACTGTCTCTGATTCTAACTGTCTGTATCTATCCCACTGTCTCTGATTCTAACTGTCTGTTATCTATCCCACTGTCTCTGATTCTAACTGTCTGTATCTATCCCACTGTCTCTGATTCTAACTGTCTGTATCTATCCCACTGTCTCTGATTCTAACTGTCTGTATCTATCCCACTGTCTCTGATTCTATCTGTCTGTCTCTATCCCACTGTCTCTGATTCTAACTGATTGTCTGTCTGTATCTATCCCACTGTCTCTGATTCTAACTGTCTGTATCTATCCCACTGTCTCTGATTCGATCTGTCTGTCTCTATCCCACTGTCTCTGATTCTATCTGTCTGTATCTATCCCACTGTCTCTGATTCTAACTGTCTGTATCTATCCCACTGTCTCTGATTCTATCTGTCTGTATCTATCCCACTGTCTCTGATTCTAACTGTCTGTCTCTATCCCACTGTCTCTGATTCTAACTGTCTGTATCTATCCCACTGTCTCTGATTCTAACTGTCTGTATCTATCCCACTGTCTCTGATTCTAACTGTCTGTCTCTATCCCACTGTCTCTGATTCACTGTCTGTATCTATCCCACTGTCTCTGATTCTAACTGTCTGTATCTATCCCACTGTCTCTGATTCTAACTGTCTGTATCTATCCCACTGTCTCTGATTCTAACTGTCTGTATCTATCCCACTGTCTCTGATTCTAACTGTCTGTATCTATCCCACTGTCTCTGATTCTATCTGTCTGTATCTATCCCACTGTCTCTGATTCTAACTGTCTGTCTCTATCCCACTGTCTCTGATTCTAACTGTCTGTCTCTATCCCACTGTCTCTGATTCTATCTGTCTGTATCTATCCCACTGTCTCTGATTCTAACTGTCTGTCTCTATCCCACTGTCTCTGATTCTAACTGTCTGTATCTATCCCACTGTCTCTGATTCTAACTGTCTGTATCTATCCCACTGTCTCTGATTCTAACTGTCTGTCTCTATCCCACTGTCTCTGATTCTAACTGTCTGTATCTATCCCACTGTCTCTGATTCTAACTGTCTGTATCTATCCCACTGTCTCTGATTCGATCTGTCTGTCTCTATCCCACTGTCTCTGATTCTATCTGTCTGTATCTATCCCACTGTCTCTGATTCTAACTGTCTGTATCTATCCCACTGTCTCTGATTCTATCTATCCCACTGTCTCTGATTCTATCTGTCTGTCTCTATCCCACTGTCTCTGATTCTAACTGTCTGTATCTATCCCACTGTCTCTGATTCTAACTGTCTGTATCTATCCCACTGTCTCTGATTCTAACTGTCTGTATCTATCCCACTGTCTCTGATTCTATCTCTCTCCTCTATCCCACTGTCTCTGATTCTATCTGTCTGTATCTATCCCACTGTCTCTGATTCTAACTGTCTGTATCTATCCCACTGTCTCTGATTCTAACTGTCTGGTCTGTATATATCCCACTGTCTCTGATTCTAACTGTCTGTATCTATCCCACTGTCTCTGATTCTAACTGTCTGTATCTATCCCACTGTCTCTGATTCTAACTGTCTGTATCTATCCCACTGTCTCTGATTCTATCTGTCTGTCTCTATCCCACTGTCTCTGATTCTGTCTGTCCGTATCTATCCCACTGTCTCTGATTCTATCTGTCTGTCTCTATACAACTGTGACTGTTTCCATCTGTCCGTATCTATCCCACTGTCTCTGATTCTAACTGTCTGTCTCTATCCCACTGTCTCTGATTCTAACTGTCTGTATCTATCCCACTGTCTCTGATTCTAACTGTCTGTCCCACTGTCTCTATTCTAACTGTCTCTATCCCACTTCTCTGATTCTAACTGTCTGTATCTATCCCACTGTCTCTGATTCTAACTGTCTGTATCTATCCCACTGTCTCTGATTCTAACTGTCTGTCTCTATCCCACTGTCTCTGATTCTAACTGTCTGTATCTATCCCACTGTCTCTGATTCTAACTGTCTGTATCTATCCCACTGTCTCTGATTCTAACTGTCTGTCTCTATCCCACTGTCTCTGATTCTAACTGTCTGTATCTATCCCACTGTCTCTGATTCTAACTGTCTGTATCTATCCCACTGTCTCTGATTCTATCTGTCTGTCTCTATCCCACTGTCTCTATTTCCATCTGTCTGTATCTATCCCACTGTCTCTGATTCTAACTGTCTCTGATTCTAACTGATATCTGTCTGTCCCACTGTCTCTGATTCTAACTGTATCTATCCCACTGTCTCTGATTCTAACTGTCTGTCTCTATCCCACTGTCTCTGATTCTAACTGTCTGTATCTATCCCACTGTCTCTGATTCTAACTGTCTGTATCTATCCCACTGTCTCTGATTCTAACTGTCTGTCTCTATCCCACTGTCTCTGATTCTATCTGTCTGTCTCTATCCAACTGTGATTTCCATCTGTCTGTATCTATCCCACTGTCTCTGATTCTAACTGTCTGTCTCTATCCCACTGTCTCTGATTCTAACTGTCTGTCTCTATCCCACTGTCTCTGATTCTATCTGTCTGTTCTATCCCACTGTCTCTGATTCTAACTGTCTGTATCTATCCCACTGTCTCTGATTCTAACTGTCTGTCTCTATCCCACTGTCTCTGATTCTGTCTGTTCTATCCCACTGTCTCTGATTCTAACTGTCTGTATCTATCCCACTGTCTCTGATTCTAACTGTCTGTATCTATCCCACTGTCTCTGATTCTAACTGTCTGTATCTATCCCACTGTCTCTGATTCTAACTGTCTGTATCTATCCCACTGTCTCTGATTCTAACTGTCTGTATCTAACTGTCTGTAATCTATCCCACTGTCTCTGATTCTAACTGTCTGTATCTATCCCACTGTCTCTGATTCTAACTGTCTGTATCTATCCCACTGTCTCTGATTCTAACTGTCTGTATCTATCCCACTGTCTCTGATTCTATCTGTCTGTATCTATCCCACTGTCTCTGTTCTGTCTGTCTTCTATCCCACTGTCTCTGATTCTATCTGTCTGTCTCTATACAACTGTGACTATTTCCATCTGTCCGTATCTATCCCACTGTCTCTGATTCTAACTGTCTGTATCTATCCCACTGTCTCTGATTCTAACTGTCTGTCTCTATCCCACTGTCTCTGATTCTAACTGTCTGTATCTATCCCACTGTCTCTGATTCTAACTGTCTGTATCTATCCCACTGTCTCTGATTCTAACTGTCTGTCTCTATCCCACTGTCTCTGATTCTAACTGTCTGTATCTATCCCACTGTCTCTGATTCTAACTGTCTGTCTCTATCCCACTGTCTCTGATTCTAACTGTCTGTCTCTATCCCACTGTCTCTGATTCTAACTGTCTGTATCTATCCCACTGTCTCTGATTCTAACTGTCTGTCTCTATCCCACTGTCTCTGATTCTAACTCTATCCCACTGTCTCTATTCTACTGTCTGATCTATCCCACTGTCTCTGATTCTAACTGTCTGTATCTATCCCACTGTCTCTGATTCTAACTGTCTGTCTCTATCCCACTGTCTGATTGTATCTATCCCACTGTCTCTGATTCTAACTGTCTGTATTCTATCCCACTGTCTCTGATTCTATCTGTCTGTCTCTATCAACTGTGACTATTTCCATCTGTATCTATCCCACTGTCTCTGATTCTAACTGTCTGTATCTATCCCACTGTCTCTGATTCTAACTGTCTGTCTCTATCCCACTGTCTCTGAATCTGTCTGTCTCTATCCCACTGTCTCTGATTCTAACTGTCTGTATCTATCCCACTGTCTCTATCCCACTGTCTCTGATTCTAACTGTCTGTCTCTATCCCACTGTCTCTGATTCTAACTGTCTGTATCTATCCCACTGTCTCTGATTCTATCTGTCTGTCTCTATCCCACTGTGACTATCTTCCATCTGTCTGTCTGTATCTATCCCACTGTCTCTGATTCTAACTGTCTGTATCTATCCCACTGTTTCTGATTCTAACTGTCTGTCTCTATCCAACTGTCTCTGATTCTAACTGTCTGTATCTATCCCACTGTCTCTGATTCTAACTGTCTGTATCTATCCCACTGTCTCTGATTCTAACTGTCTGTATCAATCCCACTGTCTCTGATTCTAACTGTCTGTTCTATAACTGTCTCTGATTCTAACTGTCTGTATCTATCCCACTGTCTCTGATTCTAACTGTCTGTATCTATCCCACTGTCTCTGATTCTAACTGTCTGTATCTATCCCACTGTCTCTGATTCTAACTGTCTGTCTCTATCCCACTGTCTCTGATTCTAACTGTCTGTCTCTATCCCACTGTCTCTGATTCTAACTGTCTGTCTCTATCCCACTGTCTCTGATTCTAACTGTCTGTATCTATCCCAATGTCTCTGATTCTATCTGTCTGTCTCTATCCCACTGTCTCTGGTTCTAACTCTCTGTATCCCACTGTCTCTGATTCTAACTGTCTGTATCTATCCCACTGTCTCTGATTCTAACTGTCTTTATCTATCCCAATGTCTCTGATTCTAACTGTCTGTATCTATCCCACTGTCTCTGATTCTAACTGTCTGTATATATCCCACTGTCTCTGATTCTAACTGTCTGTATCTATCCCACTGTCTCTGATTATATCTGTCTGATGTTCTGATTCTAACTGTCTGTATCTATCCCACTGTCTCTGATTCTAACTGTCTGTATATATCCCACTGTCTCTGATTCTAACTGTCTGTATCTATCCCACTGTCTCTGATTATATCTGTCTGTCTCTATCCCACTGTCTCTGATTCTAACTGTCTGTATCTATCCCACTGTCTCTGATTCTAACTGTCTGTATCTGTCTGTCTCTATACAACTGTGACTATTTCCATCTGTCCGTATCTATCCCACTGTCTCTGATTCTAACTGTCTGTATCTATCCCACTGTCTCTGATTCTATCTGTCTGTCTCTATCCCACTGTTGCTGAATCTGTCTGTCTCTATCCCACTGTCTCTGATTCTAACTGTCTGTATCTATCCCACTGTCTCTGATTCTAACTGTCTGTATCTATCCCACTGTCTCTGATTCGATCTGTCTGTCTCTATCCCACTGTCTCTGGTTCTGTCTGTCCGTCTCTATCCCACTGTCTCTGATTCTATCTGTCTGTCTCTATACAACTGTGACTGTTTCCATCTGTCCGTATCTATCCCACTGTCTCTGATTCTAACTGTCTGTCTCTATCCCACTGTCTCTGATTCTAACTGTCTGTATCTATCCCACTGTCTCTGATTCTAACTGTCTGTATCTATCCCACTGTCTCTGATTCTAACTGTCTGTATCTATCCCACTGTCTCTGATTCTAACTGTCTGTATCTATCCCACTGTCTCTGATTCTAACTGTCTGTATCTATCCCACTGTCTCTGATTCTAACTGTCTGTATCTATCCCACTGTCTCTGATTCTAACTGTCTGTATCTATCCCACTGTCTCTGATTCTATCTGTCTGTCTCTATCCCACTGTCTCTGATTCTAACTGTCTGTATCTATCCCACTGTCTCTGATTCTAACTGTCTGTATCTATCCCACTGTCTCTGATTCTATAACTGTGACTATTTCCATCTGTGTATCTATCCCACTGTCTCTGATTCTAACTGTCTGTATCTATCCCACTGTCTCTGATTCTATCTGTCTGTCTCTATCCCATTCTAACTGTCTGTCTCTATCCCACTGTCTCTGATTCTAACTGTCTGTATCTATCCCACTGTCTCTGATTCTAACTGTCTGTATCTATCCCACTGTCTCTGATTCTAACTGTCTGTCTCTATCCCACTGTCTCTGGTTCTGTCTGTCTGTCTCTATCCCACTGTCTCTGATTCTATCTGTCTGTCTCTATACAACTGTGACTGTTTCCATCTGTCCGTATCTATCCCACTGTCTCTGATTCTAACTGTCTGTCTCTATCCCACTGTCTCTGATTCGATCTGTCTGTCTCTATCCCACTGTCTCTGGTTCTGTCTGTCCGTCTCTATCCCACTGTCTCTGATTCTATCTGTCTGTCTCTATACAACTGTGACTGTTCTATCCCACTGTCTCTGATTCTAACTGTCTGTATCTATCCCACTGTCTCTGATTCTAACTGTCTGTATCTATCCCACTGTCTCTGATTCTATCTGTCTGTCTCTATCCCACTGTCTCTGATTCTAACTGTCTGTATCTATCCCACTGTCTCTGATTCTAACTGTCTGTATCTATCCCACTGATTCTCTGTATCTATCCCATTCTATCTGTCTGTCTCTATCCCACTGAACTGTCTGTCTCTATCCCACTGTCTCTGATTCTAACTGTCTGTATCTATCCCACTGTCTCTGATTCTAACTGTCTGTATCTATCCCACTGTCTCTGATTCTAACTGTCTGTATCTATCCCACTGTCTCTGATCTGTCTTCTATCTGTCTGTATCTATCCCACTGTCTCTGATTCTATCTGTCTGTCTCTATACAACTGTGACTGTTTCCATCTGTCCGTATCTATCCCACTGTCTCTGATTCTAACTGTCTGTATCTATCCCACTGTCTCTGATTCTAACTGTCTGTCTCTATCCCACTGTCTCTGGTTCTGTCTGTCTCTATCCCACTGTCTCTGATTCTATCTGTCTGTCTCTATCCCACTGTCATCTGTCTGTATCTATCCCACTGTCTCTGATTCTAACTGTCTGTCTCTATCCCACTGTCTCTGATTCTAACTGTCTGTATCTATCCCACTGTCTCTGATTCTAACTGTCTGTATCTATCCCACTGTCTCTGATTCTAACTGTCTGTATCTATCCCTCAATGTCTCTGATTCTAACTGTCTGTATCTATCCCACTGTCTCTGATTCTAACTGTCTGTATCTATCCCACTGTCTCTGATTCTAACTGTCTGTCTCTATCCCACTGTCTCTGATTCTAACTGTCTGTATCTATCCCACTGTCTCTGATTCTAACTGTCTGTATCTATCCCACTGTCTCTGATTCTAACTGTCTGTATCTATCCCACTGTCTCTGATTCTAACTGTCTGTATCTATCCCACTGTCTCTGATTCTAACTGTCTGTATCTATCCCACTGTCTCTGATTCTAACTGTCTGTATCTATCCCACTGTCTCTGATTCTATCTGTCTGTCTCTATCCCACTGTCTCTGGTTCTAACTCTCTGTATCTATCCCACTGTCTCTGATTCTAACTGTCTGTATCTATCCCACTGTCTCTGATTCTAACTGTCTGTATCTATCCCACTGTCTCTGATTCTATATGTCTGTCTCTATCCCACTGTCTCTGGTTCTAACTGTCTGTATCTATCCCACTGTCTCTGATTCTAACTGTCTGTATCTATCCCACTGTCTGATTCTAACTGTCTGTATCTATCCCAATGTCTCTGATTCTAACTGTCTGTATCTATCCCACTGTCTCTGATTCTAACTGTCTGTATCTATCCCACTGTCTCTGATTCTAACTGTCTGTATCTATCCCACTGTCTCTGTATCTAACTGTCTGTATCTATCCCACTGTCTCTGATTCTAACTGTCTGTATCTATCCCACTGTCTCTGATTCTAACTGTCTGTATCTATCCCACTGTCACTGGTTCCATCCATCTGTCTCTATCCCACTGTCGCTGGTTCTATATGTCTTTCTCTATCCCACTGTCGCTGGTTCTGTCTGTCTTTCACACTTTCTCTCTGTTTTTGTCTGTCCTGTGATTATGCTCTTCATCCTCTCCTCTCTCTCTTCCCCTTCTCTCTCTCGCTACCCTTCCCTTCTCTCTCTCTCTCTTCCCCTTCTCTCTCTTCCCCTTCTCTCTCTCTCTCTTCCCCTTCTCTCTCTCTCTCTTCCCCTTCTCTCTCTCTTCCCTTCTCTCTTCCCTTCTCTCTTCCCTTCTCTCTCGCTCTTCCCTTCTCTCTCTTCCCCTTTTCTCTGTTTTCCTCTTCTTTCTCTGTTCCCCTTCTCTTCCTCTCTCTCTCCCCCTTCTCTCTCTTCTCATTCTCACTATCTATCTTGCTCTACCTCTTCTCTCTCACTCTATCCCTCCCTGTCACATGTGTATATTTGTGTCTCTGTGTATCTACAGACAGAGTTGTGTAAAGTGTGCAGGCATGTGTGCATGCAGTTCGTGTGTGTGAGATTGCATATGTACTGGTTGGGTGCATGTCAAGCCATGTTATCACCAGCTGCACACCGTGGAAATGCTTTTGGCAGTGCCTGCACCTGTGGGCAGCAACGGGGTCATTTGTGATGTGTCTGCGCCTGTGTGTTGGTGTGTGCATGACTGCCTTCATGTGTGTGTTCTAATTGACTACCTGTAATACCATCTGATTAAAATGTCATCATGTCATACAAAACGTAGGTGCTAGAAATACTGTCTGTGCTCATGGGTCTGTCATGGTTCCTCCGTGTGTGTGCGTGTTTGTGTGTATGTGCCTGTGTGCATGCAATTATCAAGGACCTGACTGGTGACCGCAACGACGACCATGGATCTGTGTCACCGTGTGTGTGTGTGAGTTGGGTGGAAAAGAGAATGACTAAATGTGTGTAGCGACGGCAGATTGCCAGCAGTTGAAACACAACAAGAAGTGTTCGTGAGTGTGTCTGTATCCCTGGGCTATGTCTCTGTCATCGGTAATTATGCTGATGGTCATTGTGTGTGTGTGCACCAGTGTCCACATGCTGCTGCAGGTGAGAGAAATGCATTATGGTCCACTCTGCGCCGCCGCCACCCAGGGTCCCATAAGTACTGCCAAACTGTCGCCCCCTGTGCCCCTTGCTGTCATACTGTCAAATGTCCATTTGTAGGGGATGATTGAGGCTTTATTTGACAGCATGCAAACCCTGCTGTACACCCCCTTCCCTCCCATCTCTGTCTCTGATCAGTCATTATCACGCAATGACAAAAATAGAATAGCAAATGAATTAAATTATTAAAGACAAGCTTGATCTGCTTTCTCACCAGTTGTCTGTTTTGTCAGCCCTAATCCAGAAACATGGATGCTATTAATCAGCTGATTCTGAGTTGGAGAGGAGAATGAGGGGAGAGGAAATGGGATGATGAGGGGAGAGCTGGATGAAGCAATGGGTGGGAATTTAGGTTGTGACCCTGGAACACTCAGGCTGATCTGTGGGGGCTTGTGTATGAGGCAGGGAGGCATGGGGAGGCAAGCAGGGGGGCCTGTATAGAGAGAGAGAGTGAGGAGATACATCAACCTGCAGGCTTAATTTGCCCTCTGAGGGTTCTAGCAGCAATGTGAAGAGAGAGAGATGGAAGATGGATGGGTGGGTGGGGTGGTTAGAGAGGGAGGGAGATGGAGGCTAATAGAGATGGAGAGAGAAGTGGTAGAGAGAAAGGGAAAGAGAGTGGGGGAGATGAATGGAAGGGCAGAGAGGGGGAGAGAGACATATGAGAGATTAATGGGGGGTGAGTGGGGGAGGGACGGGAAGAGAGAGATGGAGGAGAGATGAGTGGGGGGAGAGAGGGGGGAGAGAGAGATGGAGGAGCGTGAAAGTTGAACGGGGAATATGAGATGGAGAGGGTGAGGGAATAAAAACAAGAAAGAGGAGGGAGGAGAGTGACAGATGAGCCAAACCCTGGAGGATAGAGAGATCATTTTGTCTGGGTATCCTAAGCAGCCGAGAAGGTCAGCAAAGTAAAAACCAGATGCCCTGTCAAGTGAGACATAACTAAACAGCCAAAGTTCATTCACAATTACAGCACATAATTTACCCAATCATTGCACTGATGCAATTCCAATTGAGATGTCCTTCTGCAGTTTTTACTTGTGTCTCTGATAGTTCAAAAGGCTGCTTATTTAATTATCATTAAATAGCATTACAGCAAGGGCACTTGGTGCAGTGGGCTTTGTGGGCTGATACACTACAGAACTATTTTATTTCCATGAGGCAATTGTTCTGTGTTTCTTAATCACAAGATCTAAGTATTTGAGTAATTTTCCTTCTGTAGCTTCACAATCCCCAATTCCCTTTGAAATCAATATTGGTCTTCTTTCTCACATTTCAGAGGTGCATCATTCTTTCAAAGCCTGTCTATACTACAGCTTTACAATGGTGTGGTAAGACCAAATCCAGCAAAAACAAAATGAACACAACAACATAGCCTACATCCTGTATGAAGATCCATACACAATGAGATGTACCGCAGGGAGGCAGGCCAGCTAGCAAAGAAATGCGTAGGCTGTCATACACCAGTGCTGAATGCAGACAACTCCACAAATTAAACTCTTGGGAGACCCAGAGAGAGGCCCAGAGACACACAGCAGCATCTCATACGGAATATACAGAGGAGAGAGTGGGAGGATCATTGCTTCTCTTTCTTTCTTTTCGACTGTGTCTTTTCTAACACCACAGGCTAGAATCATTTCATCTTTAACACGCAAAGAACCACCAGCCGGTTTATACCTTGGATGACATAAACAGGAACTCTTATGGAGGAGATCACAGAGAGATTCCTAGGACAAATAGATCACATGGGACTTCCTGTGTGATGTACAGCAGTCAGCCACCGTTAGCAGGCTCACGGGGCATCGTTGAGTCGTTCATCACCAAGCTTTCAGAGAGGGACAGTGACAGATCATGGATCGCCTTATCCTTTACAGGGAGATGACAGGTGACAAGGTCTTTGCGCTTTATCACGATCAGACATGGCTTGACTCGACATCAAATCCAGGGATAATGCGGCTAGATCTTCTATAGCTAGCACTAGCACTGTACTGAATCAGCTCTATGCTGTCCTTAGTACTGCTTCAGTCATATTCCACCACCACCTCCTCTCCAGTGGAGGATCCTCAGTGGAGGAAGGGGAGGACCATCCTCCTCAGTGAATTTCATTTAAAAAAATAATTTAAAAAAAGTAAAAGTTATAATTTTTAGATAAAACTATACTAAATATATTCACATCACCAAATAATTGATTCAAATACATTATTTTTCAAATAAGGTCTACAGTAGCCTCAACAGCACTCTGTAGGGTAGCACCATGGTGTACCCGGAGGACAGCTAGCTTCCGTCCTCCGCTGGGTACATTGACTTCAATACAAAAGCTTGGAGGCTCCTGGTTCTCACCCTCTTCCATAGACTTATACAGTAATTATGACAACTTCCGGAGGACGTCTACCACCCTATCAGAGCTCTTGCAGGATGAACTGACATGTTGTCCACCCAATCAAAGGATCAGAGAAGGAACCTAGTACTGAAAACATAAGTTACAGCTAGCTACCACTGCAGAACATGAAATGTAGTGAGTAGTTGATTCAGCGAGAGAGAAAGACAATAGTTGAGCAGTTTTGAAAAAATGTATTTCTTCCAAAATGAAGGAGAAGCATGAGAGAAATAGAGAGAGATATTGTCTGTTTAATTCAGTTTCACTTACTTAACTAGAAAATGCAGCTACAACTTTAGCCTATTGAAACAAACGCCTCAAACAGAGGGATGCTATGTTAGTTAGCTGGCTATGACAATCCAACACAACACTGGAAGTTTGCCAAGTCAAGGAAAGCGTTTAGTTTACTAATATATTATCACTGGGGCTCACCGGTGTAACTGATTACTGACTGAACACTGTAATGTTACTACATGATTGTAGTAGGTTTACTAATGCTTTAGTTCTATTAGCTATGCTGACTATGATGTTACTTTAGCTAATATGGTGACAACAATGCAGGCTGTGTCTAGTGGTTTGGCTTGGAAAGTTTTTTTTTTGCCTGGTCACATACAGCTGATGGGTTGTGCTTTGAGGTTCACATGAGAATGTGAGAGGAGGAGAGCGCATAGATGCGAGAAGGAGTACAATGTGGCTGCTATGAAAGTGAACTGTGTTTACCCGTGATCAGCGGTGTGTTCATTCCGTCGATTCTGTTGAGAAGCATTTCTTAAACGGAAGCAAACGGAACACAATGAGGATAAACATACCTGAATTTGTCCAATACAAACTCTTGTTTGCAACTGTTGGACTAATGTCTACATCCTATATAAGATAGATGCAGGCATACGGTATGCAAGGCAATTTTGAAAACTACCGTCTGTCCATGTGTCACTGTCTTTCACATCAAATTTGTCTCTTGACCTGTGTGCAGCTACGTTATAATCGTTCATTCATAGGCTTCGTTGTAGCAGCCTCATGAGAATAGGCTGCATTGAACTGGGTGAATGGAATATGAATGACAGTCATCCAATATGATGTAATAGAAATAAGGCCTTGCTCATAAAAAAGAAAATCATCCTCCCTCATCTTAAACAGCGCCGACCGCAAACTGCTCCTCTCCCACACCTTTTCTTAGATGACACGGCTCAAAGGTTGTTTTCATTATTTGTCAGGTGGTATTACAGCTAGACACAACTAACTGAAGCTCTACCTCCTGTCCAGGTCTAGCCACAGCCTCTACACTGACAGTGGTCTGCTCAGTTAAACCAAAATGACTCCTTCAATCTATTAATAGCCATGATCAAATGTACACAAGCTTCCCACAGCTTAAATTCCCACTGTCAAAAGAGCTACAGTTGGGTAGAGCTATATATAATGTAAGCCTGGAGGCTTCTAGCTCCATGGCTAGTTCTGCAAATCCAAGTCATTCCAATATATTTTGAAATGGCCAGGTCGTATTGACTCCAATGTCACATCAAATTCCCCAAATCTACATAAAAATCTATACCACTTGCCCTTGGCCATGCTCCTTAAACGCTTGGCAGGGAAAGCAATCAGAGCAAATTGGCCAGGCCATGGGAATGATGTTTAGGCACCGATCAAGGACCTCACAGGCACTGCAGTAACAGACTGGCCCAGAAGATTGTTTGATAGTTGACAACATGCTATTGTGTTCACATTAAATGCCATGTAAGACCAAATCCACCTCCAGTAAGAGAACTGTTAGAAATTCAGCAAACACAGAATGAATGCACCATGAAATAGTAAGACATACGTTGCAATTTGCAATAATATGCAAGAATGTTCATTCTGCTGCAGTAGAGCCTTTGCAATCACTTTTATATGCTCCTCAAACAGTGATCACAAGGCAATTATGGATCCATTTATGGTGTTTCTGTCTTTGCCTTTGGATTTAGATTCCAACAGAGACCTCAAACCACCAAAGACATGACTATGTATCTTACAGTGAACATACAAGACTAGCCCCTATTCAGTTATTTATAGCCAACTTCCTGATCCTGAGTAAATTGCATCTTTGAAACGTTTCCATGTTTGTCTTTGTACTCCCTACATTAGGTCTATTTCACAAATCTATCTCACAAAAAAAAGACATTTGGCTGCAGTTTTAATAGCATGGGAATGTAAAACCTACTAATCTGCTTGTACCCTGCTGTCGTTCATCCCTCACATAGCGTATGGATGAGAGTAAAAATCCATTGTTCTTGGGATGAGCCCAAAGCTGAACACTCACAGCATCTGTTGACCCAGCTAACATTCTGCTAAAATGCATTTTGGCTCCCATGATGTCTCTGGTACTGAAGGTTAGGGATAACATTTCTCTAACGTTTGTTTGTCTACTTCTCTCAGCATTCCGAGGACATAACATTCCATAACATTCCAACAATATTCTAGATGAGTTTTCGGAGCTATAGAAGGAGTTTCTTTTGTAAATAGAAAGACAGTGTTTAATTGAATCCAAACCAGACCTAGAGGAACATGTTGTTTGCTAATGAACCAACTGACATCCTCCCCTCAATAGGGACTGAAAACCACATAAATATGTATATTTGAGGAGATGTTGGGAGGTCCCATTGAGCAACACTCAAAAAGAAATCATGATCTGACAGTTAACGTCCTCGAGCGAGTGAAGGCGACTGACTGAATACATGATACTGGTTTGCTTCAGAATAGAGAGAAAACACGATGACTTTAAATAGGAGAGGAGAATATAAGAGATGATTAAGACAGGCCTATTTCCCAGCAGATGCCTCAAAAGAACATCATTGTCAACTAGTATGTCAGAGTAAACCATTTTTACAGTACACAAATGCAGCATGGGTAGCATTGAGGGATCAGGTGTACTTCTTTCACTGCCTGCCACTCTCATGAGCACACACTGAGTGTGTGGCATGATCAATATGCCCTCTTTGAACAATTTATTGATTCATTGGCCATCAATGACCAGACTGCTCTAACTGACTGCCTATATCCAACACTGAGAAAGGAGATGGAAAACAATCAATGAAACCACAACTGAGACAGGAAATCCTTCAGCTCTCTGTGTCCATATATTATTTTTGTGTGTCATAGTTTGCTTTGCCATCTGCCTGGAGAAGTCTAGGGGTTGTCCTCAGATCTGATCTCAACCCATACTCACAATGTGTCTCAGAGTAGGAATGCTGATCTAGGATCGGTTTTGCCTTTTAGAGCATAATGATTTACATTACATGGAAATAGGACACCTGATCCTAGATTAGCACTGCTACTGTGAGATGCTTTGTGAATACAATCCAAGGGTTTCATGTACAAAAGAAGGCACTGAAAGGAAAGCTTGCCATGAGATTAACAGACGCCCTGGAATCCATGAAAAACAATCAAGAAAAACGAAATCCAAGCATAGTAATAGTCATATTTCTCCTCCTTCAACCTAATTGGCTTTATATGTGGTATTACTTGCTACATTACAAAATGACAGAGATTCATTTTACCATCTAAAATTAAATTGTAATACCTTCTTTCTATTTGTGTGTGTGTGTGTGTGTGTGTGTGTGTGTGTGTGTGTGTGTGTGTGTGTGTGTGTGTGTGTGTGTGTGTGTGTGTGTGTGTGTGTGTGTGTGTGTGTGTGTGTTCCATCAATAAGACATGTTAACCTTGGCCCAGTTACGATCAGCACTTTGACCAGCCCGATAATTGTAAAAAGCAATGGAGGTAGGTTTCCCTTGGGCCAGAACAGAGAACCAAGAAAGCTTCAGCAAAATAAAATGAGGCAGGTTCGAGGGGTGGGGGCAGTTGGTCTCTCACATCCAACCTACCTTGGTCTACATTTCCTACTTCCTTCCAGGCTACTACATAACCCTTACTGCACCAACTTGGCAAAAGTTACTGCACCAACTTGGCAAAAGTCAATTTTACAAGTCTACAAAAACCTTCATGCCAGCGAAGGATGATCGCTATCTTAGTCTAAACGTCTTATTTCAGTATCTATGCAACATTGTATCATTTGTGTTATTGTTACCGACAAAGGCAAGACACATTATATTGAGCAGGTAGAAATTTCAAAAATGTCAAAAGCCTCTGAAGGATGGAAACAATAGTGCAGCGTGCGGCTCAAAACAAAGTCAATGATCGAGTCACTAGATCTAATCAATACGTGGAGGCTGAGAATTGAAGAGGTTAGGTCACAGGCAGCACTTGGTGGTCCGATCAGTCATACTGATCAACAACAGCTGTGGTATTTACACCGGCATTGGGAGTAATCGGGAAAGTAAACTCCCGAGGTGTGCTGCTGATGGGTGCCGTGCTGCGAGGGTTGCAACAAGCTGCCAGCTTCTCAGGGAGATGATCAGTTAAGTGTGTGTAGCCTGCTGGGGTTGCAGAGAGCAAAACAAGAGTAAGTTAAGCTCTGGTCAGAACTGTACAGAGCACAACTGGGGTTCATAGCTAAAATACAAATCGCTGCAGAGAGCAAAGCCACAGTAAGGTTAGGCTTTGATCTGTAACCTGCAGCACATAACTGGACAGTGGTTGATATCAAATATCTAAATGATTTTTCCAAGATATTTGGTTTCCAAGGAATAACCTGTCAAGTCTCTACTTCACAAATGAACATAGGATCAGCACCTTTGCATTGCTATACAGTAAAACAAAGGCTCGCATTTGAATGCTTTGGTCAAACATCATGTAATACTGAATATGAGGATAAGAGGAGGAAGCCAGTGTTGGGGTCATTGTTGAACTCTGATGTTGCAAGCACAATAATACTCCTGTCATCAAAAGCAACATAATATTCTGTGTTTTGAATGTACCCAAACACAGGTATAATTGTGGACAGCATTGCATTACCTCAGAGATGAAACCACGGAGCACAATGAACACCCCATATAACTGCTATCTCATTGGTAGAGACATGTGCTGTCCACGGTGCTGAAATAAGTTGGCTGCAATAGCATTTTTCTGCTAATGCAATCGCACAGCAATCAGTGTATGCACCATGGACAACACAGACCAAGTGGTTATTATCGAAACAAAACAAGCACATTTAGCACACACATATCCAATAATACTGTGTTTCAGTTCAACCCAGGTACGAATGAAATGTCTTAGAGACGCATAGATTTCACTCAACCTCAACCACGTTTTATTTAACAAAATAGAAGCAGGTCAAATGTAGTAAAGCATATAAATGTAACTCTGGGACACAGCGTTGAGATATGACCAATAATTAATGAGCCATGGAAAAACGTTCCACAGTAGAGATGGATAATTACCCTTTGAAGCAATACACCAACAGACCCGAGTCTGAAGTGATGGACAGCACTGTTGTTGCCAAAGACCTGCTAAGATAATACTCCCCAAGGTCAGCCTATGTGATTGGTTACATTTAGTGATGGGGGGTGAGTGTGTGAGCATACAGACAGACACACACATGTAGACAGACACTAGTGCACATGCACACACATTTAATCAATAATTTGAATTATTTAAATGCATACATACACACACACACACACACACACAGCCCAGACACACGACAATGAACATTGTTCTGCTAATGCAGTCACACAGCTAACCATATAGTCTATCAGTCCACAGTGTTAAAAGGGCCTGGGGGAAATGCTTGTTGCTGTATTAAGATAAATGATGAATCAGACAGGGTGGAGACATGTTTGATATTGAATTGGCTCTGAGCACTTTGACCTTTTGCAGGCCAGTGCATGTCTGACTTGTAATGCCTTATTGACATATATATGCACATATATGCACATATGCTTATTTATAAGAAAATTAAATACAGTGGGTACATTGATGGACCTGATCCTAATGAAAAATAAAAACCAGTATGAACAAAACTAATTCAGTGCTTGAATTTACAGAGTATTCATATAAAACCAAAACATTTCACAGTCGTGTAATCTGTACCGTTTTACTGCAGAATCAGTGACATTGATCCATTTGAATGGATTATCAGAATATCACGTTTAACGCTAACCATTATTGTACACTGTAATCATCATCTTGATATCACTATAGTTGTTCAGTAAAATGTCATAGCATTGGGCAACAGACCGACTGCTGAACACTTCTAATATTGAAGAATATATATGTGTCTTAATGCAACATTGCCCATTCACACCCGATTAAATTAACATCTCAAGATAAAAATTCCCATTCCAAAACGCCCTCTTGCAAAACACCTATACCTCAGCCCTCCCTCCAATGGAGAAGATGCAACAACAGCGACATCGTGAGTTTCCTCGTCCAGAGTAATGCGGTGATCCTGCCATGTCTTCCCGATGGCATCAGACTAATACTGTCGATTGTTAAGACGTGTTTTTATGTCATTTGTTACTGTATGCAAACTGACCATTGCCCAATCTATTTTAAGCACGTTAGTTAAAAAAAAAATGTAAGTCCATTTGTCATATTTGGACACAATAGATGGCTTTACAAAAGCTCACATAAATGGAGGTGAATCATAGCCTACGCTTTGTGGAGGAATACTTTTTACATAAAAAAGCATTTTAGTCTACCTGCGCTCTGTACATAGATCGCACTGCACATACCATTACTTCCATTGAAAACATTTTAAATTTTGAAAAAATATGCAGTTAGAAAAACAAACATATAATTCGGTAAAGCCTTCTCCTCTCCCCCAAAGCAGGCTATAGTCATTAACACACAAAACCACGAACTGTTTTTAGCTACATTAACCTTGCAGCATAACCATGAGTGACGTTAATTGGTCATGCTCACCTGCATCCCAAATATCTGAAATTCAACAATTGGCACACCATAAAATAACACATTATACATTCATAAAGAGCTGAATGTGCAGATATGATGAGATCTGCACTAATTATAAATAACCCCGATATTTATCGACAATCAACTGATAAAACAAACAAAAAAGAACATGCGTGGACAGCGTTTATCTGCTTTTTTGTCCCAATGTGTTCTTTTTCCGTTTTTTTTTTACCGTTTTAAAACAACAAATACAAATCCTATAACGCAGTTCACAAAAAAATAGAGAAATGGCACTTTGTATATATTCATATATAGTTTTATATGCATATATATACTGTATATAATCATATTGACAACATGAAAGAAGGGTCGAGTTGGCTTCTTCGTTACTTATGGTATGGTTCCCCAGTGTGTGTTGAAACCATGCGAAATCATGCAGATCTGATAGTCAGTTATTTACATTACATTCATGCGCTCGTGCACAATTTCCCGATTCTTCTCTCTCAGATCGTCAGTCTGATTGCGGCAAATAGCTGTACTGGGATTCGGGGGCGGGGAGGGGGTCTATACATATATTACAGTTGGTTCTGTAGCAGACTCATTGGCACCACAGTCAACTGGAGCAAACAAAAAATGGTCTATCTCCGACAAAAAGCGAATGAAGAAGCTTCGTAACATAGCATTTGTTTATTTTTCTTCAATTGCCATTGTGTCAAGAGAATGCAGTATATTTGTCTTTCTGTTTGTATTCCAGGTTTAATTGTCAATAGTCGTTTTACGCATCATTTGTTGTGGAGAAATGGGCGCTACAGTCAAACCCTCTTTGCGCGCCCCCGTCCGCATGGTAAGGCCCGCTATGCCAATAAGACGAGTCGCACACTGTCTGCAAGGAATTGATCTCTGACGCAGAGGAATTACCATCCCTCCGCTTTGATCTCTTGCGATTCCGCAAAATGAAGACAAGCATCCCTACAACAGTGAACGCAGACGTGACAAATACCAGTAGTAGCCCAGGGACTAGTACAGAGATGGATACCCTGTTCGGCTCCACATAGGAGTTCGAGCGCGTACCCGTGTCTGCGGTGAATGTGCTGTTTTTGGAGAGAGAGGTGGGGTAGACTTTATCATACAACTTGGGACACATCAGATCATTTCGGACGTGACGGAAATCCCTTTTCCAGAACTCTTCTGGGGACTCACACTTGAGATCACTAACGATCACATCTGCCCCCAGTTTCTCCGTCCACTGTTTGAAAGGGACAATATTACACGAGCAATCCCAAGGGTTCCCATGCAAATCAATTTGTATGATCGAATTGAGTTGATCTAAGACCCCTGCGACAGGGAGATATGTGAAATAATTATTATGCAAGCTAATCTTTGATAAAGACACTCCAAGGAAAGCATCCACAGGTAGCGCTTTCAGCAAGTTATTGTTGAGGAAAAGCACTCGCAGATTAGGCAGAGGACTGAATGTGCCTGCCAGTATCAACTGTATGTCATTATATTCCAAACTGAGATATTCCAGATTTTGAAGTCCAATGAACATTTCCGCAATGAGCGTATCCAGGTAATTCTTATCCATGTACAACCATCTTAATTCGGTGAGGTTTTGAAAAGTGCTGTTGTCTATCAATTTAATGTTGTTTCCACCCAAATCAAGGAGATTCAGACTTGAATAGCCATTGAGATGGTTCTTTTTTATAGCATGGACGTTGTTATCTCTCATGTTTAATTCGTGCGCAGTGATGGGTTTGGGTTTTAGGTTAGCCAAGCTCTCTATCTTCTTGCCCTCGCAGTTAACCCCTAACCCCTGCCGGGATCCAATGAGCTTGCAGCTGCATGGCACAGGACATGATGCGTTCTGCACAATCTGCAGCTGCTCTCTCTCCCCATTCACACCTGTCATAGATGTGGGCTTCGTTTTCAACTGCCAGTGCGATTTAGAGCGTCCCTTTTGCCCATTCCCTGGGGTTGGGGACCCAGGATCACCACTAGCTTTATAAGGCGTTGGAACGGGCCCAGGTACAGAGGTCTCCTCTTGGGTAGGAGGTGCAACTAAACTCTCGTCAGCACCACTTTTCATTGAAGGACACAGATCCATCTCCGAGGTCTCGTTCAAGTCGTTCCCTTGCAGTGGCGTTGGAGCCTCGCAGATCACCCGGCCGATAAGCGCGTTCTGCGGTATATTCTCCAGCCATTCCTTCAGGGAAACCAGGTCGCAGTTGCAGTCCCAGGGGTTATCCTCCAATAAAACCTCCGCAATGCCCGGTATTTGTTCGAGAACTCCCTCATAAGGCACCGTTTTGATTCGGTTCCCTCGCAGGTCGAGGTGGGTGATGGGGACGTGTTGAAACACATTTATAGGTAGTGCACTGATGAGGTTATCATTTAGAATTAACACTTCAAGTTTATTTAAGTCCCTGAACACGGCCGGGTCAATGTCTCTCAATAGATTAAAATCAGCCTGAAGATATTCCAAGTCATCTAAACCAAGAAAGGTGCTTTTCCTAAATGACCGTATCTTGTTATTATTTATGTGTAGCCTTTTCACGAGCTGCAGTCCCAGAAAAGCACCAGGGACAATGTCATGCAAACCGTTGTTTTCCAAATGCAAGCTTACGGCATTGTAAAAGTTAGCAAACTCATTGGGAAAAAGCCTGGATAAAGAATTCCCATGCAATAGCAAGTGATAAAACTGGGAACTGGGACCAGTCAAATGGTGCAGATTAGTAAAGCTCCTTTTTTCGCAGTCAATGTGCAAATCGCCTTCAATCTCATTGCAGGAGCATATCTGCTCCTTACAAATGTCCCTTGTAACATTTCCAATGGCCACACAAAGAGCCGCCTTCAGCAAGACAATCCAAAGCAGCATTTTCAATACAAACAATTCATCCCCGATTTCAAGACATGAAAACGAGCTGTTGAATCAATGTTTTTGTAATCCAGTTTATCCCCCAAAAGATAGACCGAGGGGTCTAAAAGAAAAGGCGACAGTCCTTTATAATACCCATGCTCTTCTACCCCGTTATGTCCAGGCGTCCAGCTTTAAAATGACCATATAGAATTGCCTCAGATCGAATGGATCCTTTTGCTGGTATGAAAATAATTGAAAACAACAAACCGCAATAGCATCTGACACATTTTTAGGCTTTTGTTCGGTAATGACTGACCTTGCAAATTTTATAAATCCGTGATTTTCTCGTAGTGCCGCGGTAGCAGTGGGTGCTGTTCTTTTCCCCTCGGTGCTGAATTCACACCGACGCTGGGTATTTAGTGCTGATCACACTGCCACTGAGAGAAAAAAAAACGCATTCCTCACACCTTTCGGTGTTTCCTTGCGTTTGTTTCCAGTGCTTTTCTTTGGTAATTTTGAATCACAAAGAGGTTACACAGAGACTGTGCTCGTTCTAGCCCGGTGCTCTTAGAAAGATCTCACACCCTCTACTGAGCTGCAATGGAAAAAAATCCACCGTCTGAGGGAATGCTGAACAAAATCTATCCACATACAGGACTAGCAAGCGTTAAAATGTTCACACTAAAAGCTGTTGATCTGTTCAGTCTTTTTTGACCAATAATATTCCTATTCTAAAGCCAACAAGGTTATGGATTCCAAACGACGTTCCTTATGTCATGTTACTGCTTAGGCTGAATCCTTGCTTTAGATCCGCTTCTGTTTTTTTGTGTTTTTTTATTTTTTAAAGTAGACTAGACGACATAACGCATTGCCAACGTATTGGAGACAACTCTTTTCCAAATCGGAGGTTGGTTATAACCTCATCTAATTATGAAATTGCGCATTTTATGAAGACTAATCATCTCTGATGTGTGTATTGCATCAAGCCCAGCATACGAGTGTCCTCCAGCGTGAATGTTACTTTCTCTCTCCTAGGAACCGCTGTTGAATGCGGTAAAATAATTAACTACATAGACTACAACGTACACGCCACAACCCAGCCAAATGATGCGGCTCTCAGTTGATTACAACAAACAATGTGTCTATGTAAACGTCACGATTTCAAAGGGGATTGCAAAATGAAAATAAAAATTGCAATTAAAAAGCAAAAGTGCTTTGCGTCAACTAACCCAAATGTTTCGCTGTGGATTTTTGTCATAGTCTCTGCATCGATTCTATTGTTAAAACACACCTTGCAGTTATAGGCTAACACAACCTAGTTGGTAGCACTAGATTTATGGAACATCATCGTTTGCTTTTGTTTTATTAATGTGGTAGGCCTGGTCTACATATTTGATAGATAAAACAAAATGACAACATAACTGGAGTTATGAGATTGACATCACATCTCTGACATAATAGAAATGACGTCCAAAAGAGGAGGAATTCTGACAGGGTCGGGCTCAACAACTCATATTGATTACTTTGCAAATTCTACATGCATCAGTGTCTGTGGCATTTCAAACTGTAGCACAGGCCAATACCTAAGGATAAACCTGTGCTCAGGGGTAGACCTAACAAAGTAAATGTAAATCCAGGACACTCCAATTAGTATGATATGTTACGCTTCCTATGGTATGTATTCATGTTTGGATGTCCATCAACCATTTCATATGATATGTTGTGAATTACAATGGATACAAAGCTAGGTGTCTAACACTAATGTTAGCTAGGTGGCTAACGCTAGCTAGGCTAGGGGTTAGGGTTAAGATTAGCAGTTAGGAGTTAAGTTAAAGGAGTAATGTTAGTGTTAGGGGAAGGGTTAACTAACATGCTAATTTGTCCCAAAATAGCTAAAATGCTGAAGTTATTTGTGATGAGATTCAAATGCTCAACCTTTGGGTTGCTAGACGTTCATGTTATACACCTACCCATCCAGCCCGACCAACCACCCTACTTTCATTTTTTGCTTTAAGTAGCCTTCTGTCTTATGTAACCATATCAAATGTAAAATACCATTCTAATTTGAGGGCCGGATTTACATCTCCTGCGTTACGTCTCGTCTATGAGATCAGGCTGTAAGGATAGAAGCAACCAGCACTATTTTCAACCAGGGTCAAATGCCACATTCTCATGTAGGGTATTCTAACGAGGCTCTCTCACAAATGATCATCTTTTGTTTACAAATATGGAGATGTGCAGTAGAGATTGCCCCCCTTCGCCTAAAGTTGCTCTGTAATGGGCAGTGCTATTGTAGTCCATACAAAAAAAACTGCATGGTTTCTCACAGTAACACATTACATATAGTCCCAGATTCCAATTTCTAAAGAAGTCTTTACCAAGAGAATGTAGTAGCAAGATCATGTTCTGCTGGCTAAGACACACTAAACATGAACCAAATGAGGACATAACCTTAACTTGACCAGCAAACACACACAGTTCAGTTTTCATTAAGCCTTTAAAATGTCAGATAAATCATCTCTGAAAGCATCAGGAAATTGGCATAAAATGCTTTTAATTATCTTGTTCTTTGGCCATTTAGAAGCATTCTGTGAACATTCAGTGACCTAAGTATTTTTTGTTGTTTATCAGTCTTTTGTGTGTCAGTCCTTCAACCCAGCATGTGTTCAGATATCATCCTTTCAGAGTCAATCATAAAAACAACAAAAACAACTCCCACACACAGAAGAACAAGGAGGAGGGCAAAATGCCACAAGTCAAATGTTGAAATCACACACACAGACACACACTTCTGGTTGCCAGAAGTGTAGTTAAACATGTCCACACGCACGCACGCACGCACACACACACACACACACACACACACACACACACACACACACACACACACACACACACACACACACACACACACACACACACACACACACACACACACACACACACACACACACACACACACACACACACGTGGTCTCTTATCCCTATTGAAACCTATAGCCAGATCAAAACAGGCAGGGATGTGTTCAAGCTAAACTATGTAACCAATAGTCAATTTGGCCAGTCAAACAAACACCACACAGAGGAGGAACAGGCATCCAAGGGCACATCAATCATGCACACTCATCAATGGGTGTGTGTGTGAGAGATAGAGACTGCAAAAAAAGGGAGACTAAACCATGGCTGAGTCATGATCGATGATTAATATTCACAGCAAAACACAGTTATTCATGCTTCCTAGGGTTTATTTAGTCCACATATTTAATATTTTCAACATGCAGTTGTTAACAGATAGTGTCAGAGTGATTTGTAGCGGTTCTCGCTCATATAGCTTATTGTTACAGTATTCTATGTATAGTCACTTTAATATAAATTGGACATAAATAGGCATACTTGAGTTACACCAGGGTATTAAAAGCATCTTAATCTGGAAACTCACATTGTGGAGCAGCAGATATGGTGTTGTCTAGCGTTATGTTGATTCAATATTTAATATGTGAAAAAACACCTTTAGACATACGGTTTGAAGTCAATGCAACATCTGCCTTTTGAAAACTTCATCTTGGTCTTAAAGGAAGGATAGTAACTCACAGAAACGCCTGACAATGAGGCTGTCCATAGTGCTGAAATGTTTCATGAGTGATTTTATTATCAGATTATTTTAGCAGATCGTTTGGTGTGTGTGTGTGTGTGTGTGTGTGTGTGTGTGTGTGTGTGTGTGTGTATGTGTGTCTGAATGATTTTCCTCATGATAATACATATACATCATCTTGATTCGACTATTACCCTCCTATAATGAACATTTGTGTAAGAGACCCATATTGCTAAAATCAGTTAGAAATCGTGTTGTCAGTAAGGCATCACAAGGTCAGACATGACTGGCCTGCAGAAGGCTGAAAGTCAGTTTAACATCATGCCTCCAAACATGTTCATCCCTGTCTGATCCTTGATATGTCTTCTAAATAAATGAACAACCTACATGATAACACAAGAGTTTCCCACAGGTTTTTTAACCATTGTAATCTGACCGATAGGTACTGTCCATGGTGCTGAAATGGATTGCTTTGTGATTTCAGCATCAGAACAATGCTCTCTCTGTGTGTGTACATGTGTGTGCGTTAACCTTATCCTCAACTCTAACCACAAGTTTAACCCATCTATTTGCATGCACGCATGTCTATGAATTATGCTATAATGTTCATGAATCTCAATGCCAATGTAAAGTTAATGCCAACAACATCTGCAATACCAGTTTTGTAACTATTTTTGTCTTTGAATTTGTTTGGTTATTCAATGATGAAACTCACTTAGTACATCAATAAACTATTCAAAAGTGTTCAATGCGTCACACGGTTTTATTGACCAATCTGAGTACTGTGTCATTACAGTAAATACACAGTTTGGACAAATCTGGCTTATTTTGATCAATAACGCCTTTTGAATGTCTTTAGCAAAGGGTGATACACACTGGGCCTTTGTAGTAATGGCTGATCAATAAGTTCCAACTAAGTGGTTTGATAATGTCCAAATATTCTCATCCCAGATTGCCCTTTTCTCAACACTCATATTGAGCAAGCATCAGGAACATGGTTGGGGTCTATTCCATTTAATTTCCAGTTAATTCAGAAAGTTAACCAAATTCCAATTCCAATTAAAAATGTTTCTAATTGAAAAGCTTTGAAGATAAATGGATTGGAATTTCAGTGTACTTCATAAATTGACCAGAATATACAATGCCTTGCAAAAGTATTCACCCCCCTAGGCATTCTTCCTATTTTGTTGCCTTATAACCTGGAATGCCTCTCTTGGGTAGGGGGCAGTATTTTGAAGTTTGGATGACAAACGTGCCCAAAGTCAACTGCCTGTTACTCAGGCCCAGAAACTAGGATATGCATATGCATGGTAGTATTGGATAGAAAACACTCTAAGGTTTCCAAAACTGTTAAACTAATGTCTGTGAACTGATAGGGCAGGCGAAAACTTGAGGAAAATCCATCCAGGAAGTGGGATATTTTTGATGTGGGTACTTTTCTATTGAATGCCTATACATTATGTATTTGGATAGGACCCAAATTGCAGTTCCTATGGCTTCCACTAGATGTCAATCATCTTTAGACATCGTTTCAGGCTTGTATTCTGAAAAACGAGGAAGAATGAGAACATTCTTTCAGTGGACTGTAAATTAACCATAGCTGTTTTTAGCGCCTGACCGATTGCGCTCCGTTTGTTGTTTTTCTTTTCTATTGAAGAGGCTATTGTCTGGTTGAAATATGATCAATTATTTAGACAATAGACAAACTGATGATTAATTATAAACATCGTTTGACATGTTTCGACAAACTTTACAGGTACTATTAGGATGTTTTCGTCTGCATGTCGTGATCGCCTTTGAGCCAGTGGATTACTGAACAAAACGCGCCAACAAAACAACGTTTTATAGGGGGCCTCCCGGATGGCGCAGTGGCCAAGGGCGCTGTACTGCAGCGCCAGCTGTGCCACCAGAGACCCTGGTGGCGCCCATGCTCTGCCGTAACCGGCCGTAACCGGCCGTGACCGTGAGGTCCGTGGGGCGACGCACAAGTGGCCTAGCCTCGTCCGGTTTAGGGAGGGTTTGGCCGGTAGGGAAATCCTTGTCTCATCGCGCACCAGCAACCCCTGTGGTTGCCAGGTGCACGGTGTTTCCTCCGACTTATTGGTGCGGCTGGCTTCCGGGTTGGATGGCGCTGTGTTAAGAAGCAGTGCGGCTTGGCTTGGTTGGGTTGTGTATCGGAGGACGCATGACTTTCAACCTTCCTCTCTCCCGAGCCCGTACGGGAGTTTAGCGATGAGACAATATAGTAGCTACTAAAAAATTGGATACCACGAAAGGGATACATTTTTTAAAAATAAATAAAAAATTAAAACATTTACATTTATTGTATAACATGTATAACATATGAAGATCATCAAAGGCAAGTGATTAATTTTATCGCTATTTCTGACTTTGTGATTCCTTTACTTGGTTGTAAAAATGTTGGTATGTCTTTGTAAGCGGGGCGCTGTCCTCAGATAATCACATGGTATGCTTTTGGCGTAAAGCCTTTTTGAAATCTATCACAGCGGCTGGATTAACAAAAAGATAGTCTTTAAGCCGATGTACAACACTTGTATATTTTAGGAATATTTATTATGAGTATTTCTGTATTTTGAATTTGGCGCTCTGCAATTTCAGCGGATGTTGGCCAGGTGGGCCGCTACTGACCCACCTGCCCACAAGAAGTTAAAATATATTTTTGGAGGGTTTGTAATCATTTGATTTACACAACATGCCTACCACTTTGAAGATGCAAAATATTTTTTATTGCGAAACAAACAAAATAATAATAAGACAAAAGAACAGAAAACTTGAGTGTGCATAACTATTCAACCCCCCCCCCCCCACACACACACAAAGAAGATACTTTGTAGAGCCACCTTTTGCAGTAGTTGCAGCTGCAAGTCTCTTGGGGTATGTGTCTATAAGCTTGGCACATCTAGCCACTGGGAATTTTGCCCATTTTTCAAAGCAAAACTGCTCCAGCTCCTTCAAGTTGGATGGGTTCCTGCTAGTGTACAGCAATCTTTAAGTCATACCACAGATTCTCAATTTGATTGAGGTCTGGGCTTTGACTAGGCCATTCCAAGACATTTAAATGTTCCCTTAAACCTCTCGAATGTTGCTTTAGCAGTATGCTTAGGGTCATTGTCCTGCTGGAAGGTGAACCTCCGTCCCAGTCTAAAATCTCTGGAAGACTTAAACAGGTTTCCCTCAAGGATTTCCCTCTATTCAGAGCCATCCATCATTCCTTCTATTCTGACCAGTTTCTCAGTCCCTGCCGATGAAAACATCCCTACAGCATGATGCTGCCACGTGCTTCACTGTGGAGATGGTGTTCTCAGGGTGATGACATAGCATTTTATAGTTCCATTTAAAATGATTTGTTCAGTCATTTTAATCACAATTTTACCAACAGTCTGGCATTTTGTGCCAGATATAGCATTTTCCTTGACGGCCAAAAAGATCAATTCCACTCTTACCTGACCAGAGTATCTTCCACATGCCTTTTGGTGAACACTAAACGTGTTTGCTTATTTTGTCATTAGGCAATGGCTTTTTTCTGGCCACACTTCCGTAATGCCCAGCTCTGTGGAGTGTACGGCTTAAAGTGGTCCTATGGACAGACACTCCAATCTCCACTGTGGAGCTTTGCAGCTCCTTCAGGGTTATCTTTGGTCTCTTTGTTGCCTCTTTGATTAATGGCCTCCTTGCCTGGTCCGTGAGTTTTGGTGGGTGGCCCTCTATTAATAATGGATTTAATGGTGCTCTGTGTGATGTTCAAAGTTTCTGATATTTTTTTATAACCCAACCCTGAGCTGTATTTCTCCACAACTTTGTCCCTGACCTGTTTGGAGAGCTCCTTGGTCTTCATGGTGTCACTTGCTTGGTGGTGCCCCTTGCTTAGTTGTGTTGCAGACTCTGGGGCATTTTAGAACAGGTGTGTACGTACCAAGATCATGTGACAGATCATGTGACACTTAGATTGCACACAGGTGGACTTTATTCAATAAATTATGTAACTTCTGGAGATAATTGGTTGCACCAGATCTTATTTAGGGGCTTCATAGCAAAGGGGGTGAATACATACAGTATGCATGCACCATACAGTATGCATGCACCACTATTATACAGTATGCATGCACCACAAGTTATTTTTTTGATTTCACTTCACCAATTTGGACTATTTTGTGTATGTCCATTACATGAAATCCAAATCAAAATATAGATAAATTACAGGTTGTAATGCAACCAAATGTTAAAAATGCCAAGGGGGATGAATATTTTTGCAAGGCATTGTACATGTTCAGGTTCCATATTCACAAAGTGAATATGATCAGGGCCCATATTCAAATAATCAGGGCCAATATTCACAAAGTGTCTCAGAGTACAAATGTTGGGGTCTATTCATTTGTGCAAAATGTGAAAAATAAGATAAAAAAAGATAACAGTTGTTTTTGTTGGACAAATGAATGAATGTCCCTCCCTATTTAGGCCTGTTTGGTTCTGTTTGGTTCCTAATGAATACACCCCTTATCTAGGATCAGTTTAGCCTTTTAGATAACCATGAATAAGACAGTGGGACCTGATCCTAGATCAGCATCCTACTCTGACATACTTTGCGAATCCAGGCATGATTTCAAAGCCATGCTTCGCACAAACCATATGCTATGTTTGTAATGTTTCAAATCAGTGACTCCCTTTATCTTTAAAACATTGCGAGGGAGAGAAAACCTTGCTAATCCTTGAGCCTACAGTGAGCACTAAACATTCCCGCTTAGTCTTTTCAGCGTCCTGCCGAGCAGCTAATAAGATCTTTGCCCTTCGCACCCATATCCTCTGGTGTGATTTCGAAGGGAAAAAACATGTAACTTCAGAGTCTTCCAGATGTGATCATCTTAGCTGGGTCAGTAAACAGACGAGAGATTTAAGAAAGACGAAACAAACAAATAATTATCTAGCTACATCCGAACAGAGGTGTGAGGGAGAAGAAGCTTGTGTGATCAATCACATGGGTTTCTGTGTATTATGCAGAGGAGCCAAGCCAAGGCGGGCCTTACCTGGGGGTGAGTGCATGGTCTGTGGTCTATGGTCTGTGAAAATGTTTGGCATTGATGAATAGAAAGCATACAAACCGTAAAAATTGAAGATTTACTCACATGGCAACCACGGTTAAATCATTGGGAGATCAGACAGAGAAACAATCCACAATCTGAGTGTTTCTCCCAGCGTTTTATCACATGGTATATCAGAGACTAGCACTGTCAATGGTGCTGCAATCGTTGTGCGGTGTTCTTAGCCGAACATGGATTGTGTGTGTGCACGCATGTGTGTGTAAACCATAACTTGACACATGTTGCCATAATACAGTCCACCTTTGAATCATAATCAAGTTCATGAAAAGCAATGCCAATAAACTCAATATCATTATCAGCACCAGTCCATCCATGTTTGTCCTTGATGAGAAAGTATACAAGCTGTGAACTTTGACTCATATAGCAACTGCTTTTGCATCCTTGGAACATCAGACTATGCATTTCCCCTGCCCATTATTTTCCTGCCACACTTTTCACATGCAGGAAAGCATTGCAGGTGTATCATGTACAGAAATAGATAGGTCAAGTGGCGACTTTAAATCAATAGGCAGATTGGCAGGGCGGTAGCACCTCTTGATATACAGACCTGCAATTTTTCATGGGGAATCAGCTAAGTGTCCTTGATAATCTGTCAAGCTGTTTGCAGCCATTGGCATAGTGGACCTTTACGCTAACGTGCGTCTTCCTCAGACTCCTCATCATAGCTTGTGAGTTTTTTTTCAAAGAACACAAATCATTGTTTGGATATACACTGATAACCCTGTCAGGCCATAGAGTGACATTTCCCCCTCTGACAGTGTCTTCCGTGTAATTACGACTAGTATGTTGGTCAATGCAGCAGCTGCATCGCTCATGATATCAATACTAATGCACATGATATGAGTGACGGAAGAGGCTAAGCCCAGCTAATTGTATGCACAGTGCTGAAACCTCTGCCTTCAGATGTCTCAATTAACTCCATCATCATTTCGGTTACCATGGTACCCTCCTCTCACCACTGAATAATAAGAGCACACTTAGATTAAAACCACAGTTAGCATGGGAGTAGCACTTAATGTTGGAAACTCTCTCTTATAACATGTCTAACAATATTATCAATATTCACAAGTGCCCTTATGTACTGTACTTGCATGGTAGTTTCATAGACAGGCACAGTTTGTTTACATTGGTACATAGAGTAATTCTAGCTGTTATATCTGTTTGAGATTTGTAACACATTGGTATGTGTACAGTCATGGCCAAACGTTTTGAGAATGACGCAAATATACATTTTCACAAAATCTGCTGCCTCAGTTTGTAGGATGGCAATTTGCATATACTCCAGAATGTTATGAAGAGTGATCAGATGAATTGCAATTAATTGCAGAGTCCCTCTTTGCCATGCAAATGAACTGAATTCCCCAAAAGCATTTCCACTGCATTTCAGCCCTGCCACAAAAGGACCAGTGACATCATGTCACTGAGTGTTGACGAAAACAAGGCTGGAGATCACTCTGTCATGCTGATTGAGTTCGAATAACAAACTGGAAGCTTCAAAAGGAGGGTGATGCTTGGAATCATTGTTCTTCCTCTGTCAATCATGGTTACCTGCAAGGAAACATGTGCCGTCATCATTGCTTTGCACAAAAAGGGCTTCACAGGCAAGGATATTGCTGCCAGTAAGATGAGGAAAGAGTGATAACTAAGTGGCTTAGGGAACAAAACATTGATATTTTGGGTCCATGGCCAGGAAACTCCCCAGAGCTTAATTCCATTGAGAACGTGTGGTCAATCCTGAAGATGCGGGTGGACAAACAAAAACCCACAAATTCTGACAAACTCCAAGCATTGATTATGCAAGAATGGGCTGCCATCAGTCAGGATGTGGCCCAGAAGTGAATTGACAGCATGCCAGGGCGGATTGCAGAGGTCTTGAAAAAGAAGGGTCAACACTGCAAACATGGACTCTTTGCATCAACTTCATGTCATTTTCAATAAAAGCCTTTGACACTTATGAAATGCTTGTAATTATACTTCAGTAATCCATAGTAACATCTGACAAAAATATCTAAAGACACTGAAGCAGCAAATTTGTGGAAATTAATATTTGTGTCATTCTCAAAACGTATGGCCACGACTGTATACCTTATAGATTTGCAAAACAAACAACAGTGGCTCAACCTCCTTTCACACTAGTAAGTCTGTTTGAAATCACCCAGATATCTTCATTGTGAGTTAAACTGCAAATTCCTGGAATTAGTGATATGTCAGTTGCATCGCAAGTAAGTGGTTTGGATTGATCAGGGCCTATGTGTTGTAAAGAGTGAGGTGCTTGCCAGGGACATACAGAGACCAGTGGAGCCCTGGACAGAGCCCTGGCTGCATGGGATTCAATTAAGTCAGAGTTTTCATCAAGCAACTCAGTCCTCGTCATTGTTTCCAAAAATCAATAGGCATTAAATGAGTCCGGGCTTTCATGAATTAGAGCCGCCATGTAGCAACAAACCCTGCGTATGAACGTTGTATAAACTGTCTCCAAACCACCTGGGGTTTTATGCTTCAAATTATCACCGACTCCAAGAGGGGTGTACACAACACATTGTGCTTGCTCGTGGAGTTTAATGACGATTGCAGTAGCTGACAAAATAGAAGGCTCTGTCTGCTTCAATGAGTGGTTGAGTGGCTTGAGGTTTTGATGGTGTGATAATTATGTATGGTGTGTTGTTGTTTTTCCCCCCGTTTTTTTAGCCCAGATTTAAAAACATGATGTTAATACTCTGTTCGTGTACATTTAAGTAATTTAGCAGACGTTCTTATCCATAGCGACTTATATGAGCAAACAGGGTTAAGTGCCATGCTTAAGGGCATTGGCAAAACGCTCTTAACCGCTAGGCTACCTGCCACAGTCATAAGATTTGTATAACGTTCAGTAGAGTAATACTGTGTAGCAGCTAAACTAATACTGAGACTTGAGGCTTTGCGGTAAAGGACATTTATCTACAGAGGGTTTTATGTGTATATATTGTAATACAACTTCAAAGTGATTCTCCAGTGGGGCTGTGTATATCAAGTATCATTATATGAAATGACTTGAAACATATAATGGAATAAATGACCGAAATACCATCAAAGCGGATGGGGCTTGGTTAGTTAACCATCTTCCATGTCTGTCTGTCTAATCATGACCAAATGGCTTGTGCAAGGAAGGAATAGATAAATAGGAAAAGAAAAACAGAGACAAAACACGCACCATATGGTTTGTCTGCATGAGTAGTGACAATGTTTCAAAGAAGTGGGTTGATGAATTTAGATCAGGGGATATCGTTGTATAATACTTTCGCCATATTTCTTAGTGTTATGACACTGTGGTAAGGATACTTGTTGGTGTTATGACACTGTTGTAAGGATTCTTGTTGGTGTTATGACACTGTTGTAAGCATACTTGTTGGTGTTATGACACTGTTGTAAGGATACTTGTTGGTGTTATGACACTGTTGTAAGGATACTTGTTTGTGTTATGACACTGTTGTAAGGATACGTGTTGGTGTTATGACACTGTTATAAAGATACTTGTTGAGGGTGTTATGACACTGTTGTAAGGATACTTGTTGGTGTTATGACACTGTTGTAAGGATACTTGTTGGTGTTATGACACTGTTGTAAGGATACTTGTTGGTGTTATGACACTGTTGTAAGCATACTTGTTGGTGTTATGACACTGTTGTAAGGATACTTGTTGGTGTTATGACACTGTTGTAAGGATTCTTGTTGGTGTTATGACACTGTTGTAAGGATACTTGTTGGTGTTATGACACTGTGGTAAGGACACTTGTTGGTGTTATGACACTGTGGTAAGGATACTTGTTGGTGTTATGCCACTGTGGTAAGGATACTTGTTGGTGGTGTGACACTGTTGTATGGATACTTGTTGGTGTTATGACACTGTTGTAAGGATTCTTGTTGGTGTTATGACACTGTTGTAAGGATACTTGTTGGTGTTATGACACTGTTGTAAGCATACTTGTTGGTGTTATGACACTGTTGTAAGGATACTTATTGGTGTTATGACACTGTTGTAAGGATACTTGTTGATGTTATGAAACTGTTTTAAGGATACTTGTTGGTGGTATGACACTGTTGTAATGATACTTGTTGGTGTTATGACACTGTTGTAAGAATACATGTTGGTGTTATGACACTGTTGTAAGGATACTTGTTGAGGTTGTGACACTGTGGTAAGGATACTTGTTGGTGTTATGACACTGTTGTAAGGATACTTGTTGATGTTATGACACTGTTGTAAGGATACTTGTTGATGTTATGACACTGTTGTAAGGATACTTGTTGAGGGTGTTATGACACTGTTGTAAGGATACTTGTTGAGGGTGTTATGACACTGTTGTAAGGATACTTGTTGATGTTATGACACTGTTGTAAGGATACTTGTTGATGTTATGACACTGTTGTAAGGATACTTGTTGAGGGTGTTATGACACTGTTGTAAGGATACTTGTTGATGGTGTTATGACACTGTTGTAAGGATACTTGTTGATGTTATGACACTGTTGTAAGGATACTTGTTGAGGGCGTTATGACACTGTTGTAAGGATACTTGTTGAGGTTGTGACACTGTTGTAAGGATACTTGTTGGTGTTATGACACTGTTGTAAGGATACTTGTTGATATTATGACACTGTTGTAAGGATACTTGATGGTGTTATGACACTGTTGTAAGGATACTTGTTGATGTTATGAGACTGTTGTAAGGATACTTGCTGGTGTTATGACACTGTTGTAAGGATACTTGTTGATGTTATGACACTGTTGTAAAGATATTTGTATTTTACAAAGGTGTGCCATGAGTACATGATAAAAATGCATTCCAGTCATATGGTGTTGCTATATAACATTTCCCCAGTTGCATCATTTGCTCGAAGTCTGAAGAATGATAGCAAGCTCAGGATAACATATCCCTCAGAGGACAAAACCAATCCAGTGCCTATCCCTACTACACAGTTCATATAACCGCTTTCTCTCCACTCCCAGATACAAATGTGTGTTCTCATATGTTAAATGATTTCTGGGCATATATCCAATTCCTTTCTTTACTGTGTACTTACCCCACCGACAATAATGTAAGCGTAAATAGACAGCAAGACAACTTTGCTAATATTGCTAAGCTTGCGTTTGCTGTGCATGGATTGTTTCCCAAATGGGATGCAAATAGATATCTTCTAGATAATAGAACGGCACTTGCAAGTAAGTAAATGAGAATTCAATGCAGCACTATGGACATCACCATAGACAGTGGATATACTGTAGCTGGTTGGCTAAAGCTAGCTGACCACAGTAGACTTTGAGTCTACCCCCTCTTCCCCACTGCCTCATTCCCACCCCTCTCATTTCTTAACAAAACAGTGTGAATTGTTGCATGAGTTAGAAATCTCACTGTTATATAGGAACTAGCTGACTTACACAGATCACTAACACCGAGTTCTAATTACAGTCTCTACCCAGTTGATGTTAGGTTTCATTTACTAAGGTGAAAAGACGCCAACATCCCTTACAATTACCAGTTATACTGCAGGGTAGCCTGATGTATGATTATATGGTGTGTTACGGCTGTTAATGGTAATATTTGCTTAGATAAAAGCCCTGCATTTTAATTAGACACAGCATAGAATTAGACATAGCATAGAATTCCTGCTATTGGATGATACATTCCAATAGCAGATTGCTCTCTTCTCGCTCTCTCTCTCTCTCTCTCTCTCTCTCTCTCTCTCTCTCTCTCTCTCTCTTCTCTTCCTTTATATTTAAACCAGTAACAGTAACCGGATTGGAACAATTTAATTATACTTAACCTTTCCATCCTGGTTGCTATCTAATAAGCCTCCGATGACGAGGCTGTGATTTGGAGATAAGTGGGTCTTAAAATCCCTCAGGCAAACGCGGAGGGTGACCTTGGAGTCTATAATTATATAGTATTTTAAAATCGGGGACTAATTGAAGCTCCACCAGGAGACAGGTTTTACTCCTGTGTCCCTGAATGTGAATAATCTGAAGTGGATAGAGAAATCTTTCTGTTCTGTCCCGTAGCTCAGATCCATGGTGACTGTTCATAGAGACACGAGGATGAAAAGGAAGCCTGTATGGATCAAACGTCACAACTTAGACACTTTTTCAATTTCCTAACAATCAAAAACATTCATTGACGGTATAATAACCCCACTACCCAGGCGGTTTACGGATTGGAAAACGCATCGCACCAGTCCTGTAAATCCAAAACAAGTGACTACAGACAGCAGGGACTGCAGATCACAGAAGCAATACAAATAATGACAATTCAGGGGGGCTTGGAACATCAGCTGCAGGGATGCAGAAATAACCAGAGTGTGTCAGGAAAAAAGGGAGAGGGAAAAATCTGATTTTGACAGCAGTCTGCCAAACAGCCTGTGTCAGGGGGTTATAATACAATCTGGAGTTAGGGTTCAGGCGTCCTTGGACCTTGTGTGTGCGGTGCCTGCACTGGGACTGCGGAGACAACCAGCTACAGGTAAAGTACCAATCCACAGCAGCAGTGAAAGCACAGAGGGGAATTCAAAAACCAAAACACATGATTGATGGTCCCCATCAACCTGCAAGTGTTGTAGAGCAATGGTGCTGTAATGATTTGTTCTGATTGTGGCCCTTATGACTTTCTGTTATGTGGGGTCGGGTTCATTCATTGATTGCACCGTCAAATTAAATTAGAGGAACGTATCATTATTTTAAATGCAAACATGAGCACAAATGGGCTCGTATAGGTACATGTTTAATAACACACACACATACACTTTTCAACAAAGTCCTGGATGTGATACTGAATTGGTGTACATTCGTATTCGTGATTTATTCATGTCTTGTTACAGTGGAAGAAATACTCCATTTTCTAATGCATCTATTATTTAAGGATAGGCCCCGCAGGACATAGCTCAACAGATTGTGATCTAAAAAAATGCATTCAAAACCACACGTGTGTGTGTGTGTGTGTTAATGTGTGCGCCTGTGTGTGTGTGTGTTCCCTTTGAACCCAAGTGGAATGAATTTCCTTCAAGACAATCTATAATGCATCAAATTCCTACCATCTCCCAGTAAACACACCTGTTTGTTGAGATAAGGTATTCTTACAATTCAAGGCGTCAGAGAGGGCAATCCTTCCCCAGCATCTTTATTCAGCTTTTGAGTATGACATGAATGTTATGTCCTCATACAGTGAGGTCCAAAAGTATTTGGACAGTGAGTATTTTTTGGTTTTGTTTTCGGCTCTGTACTCCAGCACTTTATATTTGAAATGATATAATGACTATGGCGTTAAAGTGCAGACCGTCAGATTTAATTTGAGGGTATTTTCCTCCATATACCATTTAGAACCATTTATCAACTTTTGTACCTAGTCCCCCCATTTTAGGGAACCAAAATATTTTGACAAATTCACTTATGTGTATTAAAGTAGTCATAAGTATGGTATTTGGTCCCATATTCCTAGCACGCAAATTAATTGTAAATAATACCTTGTGTCATTTTGGAGTCCCTTTTATTGTAAATAAGAATACAATATATTTATGAACACTTGTACATTAATGTGGATGCTACCATGATTACGCATAATCCTGAATGAATTCTCAATAGCCTTCGCTCTCGCAGCATTTCCAGGGCTAGGGGATGAAGGCTGTTAAATGCTAGATAAATACGAGGCGAAAGCCAAGAAAGTAGAGCTTCACTGAATAGTGCCTGCACTTTGCCATTGTGGCACAGCCTTTTCAGGGAGAGCAGGCCATTGGGGGACGCTCCCAATTAACCTTACTATGCACCCGGCACATTGTGTGACCTTTTGTGTCACAAGAATACAAGGGAATCCTGGGCGAGGAACACTGCTCTAAATTATCTTGGGTTTGACAACACACAATTACTACCTAATTACGTTTTTTTCCCGTGTCTCTTATGGTCTGTTATGCTCATGTCATAATGATATCACAGTGCAGGGAGAACCTATAGTACACACAGCCTCTATGAGTGAGTCATCAAGTCGTACTGTTTTTTTAGAGTTACTGTTGTAATATGACGGACAAAAGCCACGATCATGTAGATGGCTTACAGCGGACCTCATAAGAAAGCCAGCCATAAACAACAACCCATATAGAGTGCCTTGCAAAAGTATTCACCCCACTTGGTGTCTTTCCTATTTTGTAACATTACAACCTGTAATTGAAATATATTTTGATTTTGATTTTATGTAATGGACATACACAAAATAGTCCAAATTGGTGACGTGAAATTTAAAATATGACTTGTTAAAAAAAAAATAAAAAATAAATTAAAAATGAAAAGTGGTGCATGCATATGTATTCACCCCATTTGCTATGAAGCCCTAAATAAGATCTGGTGTTGCATTATTATTATGTTAACATAATTAGTTAAATCCTCCTCTTCTGCCGAAGAGGAGGTGTAGCAGGGATTGGACCAAAATGCAGGGTGGTAAGTGTCCATAGTTGTTTTTAATGAATAAACCGAAACACTACAAAACAGTAAACGAAACGTGAAAAACCGAAAGAGTACCGTTTGTCACCCACAAAGTACCCACAGAATATGGCTGCCTAAATATGGTTCCCAATCAGAGACAACGATAGACAGCTGCCTCTAATTGAGAACCAATCTAGACAACCATAGACCTACACTATACCTAGAAAGGGCACAGCCCCATAAACTTACAAAACCCCTAGACAAAACAAAAAACATACATCACCATTGTCACACCCTGACCTAACCAAAGTAACAAGGAAAACAAAGAATACTAAGGTCAGGGTGTGACAGTACCCCCCCGCCCCAAAGGTGCGGACTCCTGGCCGCACACCTAAACCTATAGGGGAGGGTCTGGGTGGGCGTCTGTCCATGGTGGCGGCTCTGGCGCTGGACGTGGACCCCACCACAGTCTTTGTCCACTTTAGTCTCCTCCTAGGAACGGCGACCCTCGCCATCAACCTAGGATTGGCAACCCTACTAAATGGCCCCACTGGACTGAGGAGCAGCTCCGGACTGAGGGGCAGCTCGGGACTGAGGGGCAGCTCGGGAATGAGGGGCAGCTCGGGACTGAGGGGCAGCTCGGGACTGAGGGGCAGCTCGGGAATGAGGGGCAGCTCGGGACTGAAGGGCGGACTGGCTGACGACTCTGATGGATCCTGGCTGACAGACGACTCTGGCGAATCCTGTCTGACTGGCGGCTCTGGCGGATCCTGGCTGACTGGCGGCTCTGGCGGATCCTGGCTGACTGGCGGCTTTGGCGGCTCCTTACAGACTGGCGGCTCTGGCGGCTCCTTGCAGACTGGCGGCTCTGGCGGCTCCTTGCAGACTAGCGGCACTGGCGGCTCCTTGCAGACTGGCGGCTCTGGCGGCTCCTTGCAGACTGGCGGCTCTGGCGGCCCCCTTGCAGACTGGCGGCTCTGGCAGCTCCTTGCAGACAGGCGGCTCTGGCGGCTCCTTGCAGACTGGCGGCTCTGGCGGCTCCTTGCAGACTGGAGGCTCTGGTGGCTCTAGCAGCTCTGGACAGGCGGGAGACTCTAGCATCTCTGGACAGGCGGGAGACTCTAGCAGCTCCCGACAGGCAGGAGACTCTAGCAGCCCTGGAGAGACGGGAGAATCTGATGGCGCTGGAGAGGAGGAAGGCTCTAGCAGCGCTGGACAGGCGAGGCGCACTGTAGGCCTTGTGCGTGGTGCCGGCGCTGGTGGTACTGGGCCGAGGACACGCACCTCAGGGCGAGTGTGGGGAGGAGGAACAGGGAGTACTGAGCTCTGGACACACATAGGAAGCCTGGTGTGGGGGGCTGCTACCGGAGGGCTGGTGCGTGTAGGTGGCACTGGATAGACCGGACCGTGCAGGCGCACTGGAGCTCTTGAGCACTGAGCCTGCCCAACCCTACCTGGTTGAATACTCCCGGTCGCCCTGCCAGTGCGGCGAGGTGGAATAGCCCGCACTGGGCTGTGCTGGCGAACCGGGGACACCATGCGTACGGCGGGTGCCATGTATGCCGGCCCAAGGAGACGCACTGGGGACCAGATGTGTAGAGCCGGCTTCATGGCACCTGGCTCGATGCCCACTCTAGCCCGGCCGATACGAGGAGCTGGTATGTACCGCACCGGGCTATGCACCCGCACTGGGGACACCATGCGCTCCACAGCATAACACGGTTCCTGCCCGGTCCCTCTCGCTCTCCTGTAAGCACATGAAGTTGGAGCAGGTCTCCTACCTGGCTTCGCACTACTCCCTGTGTGCCCACCCCAATACATTTTTGGGGCTGACTCTCGGGCTTCCATCCGTGCCGCCGTGCTGGTCCTTGGTTGGTGGGTGATTCTGTCATGGCTGATTTCCTCCTCTTTTGCTGAAGAGGCGGTGTAGCAGGGATCGGACCAAAACGCAGCGTGGTAAGTGTCCATAGTTGTTTTTAATTAATAAACCGAAACACTACAAAACAATAAACGAAACGTGAATAACCGAAACAGTACCGTGTGGTGAAAACAAACACAGACACGGAAACAATCACCCACAAAGTACCCACAGAATATGGCTGCCTAAATATGGTTCTCAATCAGAGACAACGATAGACAGCTCCCTCTAATTGAGAACCAATCTAGGCAACCATAGACATACAATATACCTATAAAGGAAACAGCGCCATAAACTTACAAAACCCCTAGACATGTCACACCCTGACCTAACCAAAATAACAAGGAAAACAAAGAATACCAAGGTCAGGGTGTGACACTAAGCAAGGGGCACCACCAAGCAAGCGACACCATGAAGACCAAGGAGCTCTCCAAACAGGTCAGGGACAAAGTTGTGGAGAAGTACAGATCAGGGTTGTTTTATAAAAAAATATCAGAAACTTTGAACATCACACGGACCACCATTAAATACATTATTAAAAACTGAAAGAATATTGCACCACAACAAACCTGCCAAGAGAGGGCCACCCAGCAAAACTCACGAACCAGGCAAGGAGGGCATTAATCAGAAAGGCAACAAAGAGACCAAAGATAACCCTGAAGGAGCTGCAAAGCTCCACAGCGGAGATTGGAGTGTCTGTCCATAGGACCACTTTAAGCCGTACACTCCACAGAGATGGGCTTTGCGGAAGAGTGGAGAGAAAAAAGCCATTGCTTCATGAAAAAATAAGCAAACACGTTTGGTGTTCGCCAAAATGCATGTGGGAGACTCCCCAAACATATGGAAGAAGGTACTCTGGTCAGATGAGACTGAATTTGAGCTTTTTGGCCATAAAAGAAAACACTATGTCAGGCGCAAACCCTACAACTCTCATCACCCTGAGAATACCATCCCCGCAGTGAAGCATGGTGGTGGCAGCATCATTTTGTGGGGATGTTTTTCATTGGCAGGGACTGGGAAACTGGTCAGAACTGAAGGAATGAAGGATGGCGCCAAATACAGGGAAATTCTTGAGGGAAACCTGTTTTAGTCTTCCAGAGATTTGAGACTGGGACGGAGGTTCACCTTCCAGAAGACAATGACCCTAAGCATACTGCTAAAGCAACATTCGAGTTGTTCAAGGGGATACATTTCACTGTCTTGGAATGCCCTAGTCAAAGCCCAGACCTCAATCCACTTGAGAATCTGTGGTATGACTTAAAGATTGCTGTACCCTAGCAGCAACCCATCCAACTTGAAGGAGCTGGAGCAGTTTTGCCTTGAATAATGGGCAAAAATCCCATTTGCTAGATGTGCCAAGCTTATAGAGACATACCCCAAGAGACTTGCATCTGTAATTGCTGCAAAAGGTGGATCTGCAAAGTATTGACTTTGCTGGGGGTGAATAGTTATGCACGCTCAAGTTTTCTGCTTATTTGTCTTGTTTGAATCACAATAAAAAATAGGTTTCATTGCAAAGTGGTAGGCATGTTGTGGAAATCAAATAATACAAAAAAATATATTTTAATTCCAGGTTGTAAGGCAACAAAATAGGAAAAATGCCAAGGGGGTGAATGCTTTCGCAAGCCACTGTAGAACCACAGTACAATACACTCTTTGAAGAAAGGGTTCCCAAAGGGATCTTCAGCTGTCCCTATAGGATAACCCTTTTTGGTTCCCAAAACAGTTCTACCTGGAACCAAAAAGGAATCTTCAAAGGGTTCTCATATGGCGACAGCCGAACCACCCTTTTAGGTTTTTCTAATAGGTCGGCCTTACTAAAGAATAAATGGTGGTGTTTGGATGAGGGTTAGAGAGGGGAAGTGCAAGACATATTTCCGGATGAAAAGACCATATCCTTGCATGACATCCTATGAAAGCAAGCCATAAAAAGTCCCCACAAACCCATATAGATCCACGGTACAGTAGTATGGCCTCACAAAAAAATTATTGGTGGTGTTTGGATGAGGGTTAGAGAGAGGAAGTGCAATACATTTTTATGACTCTAGAGAGTGATTTATAAGTCACAGTGGTCCTCTACATACGCATCAGTATCATAACTTTCTATATGACCCGTGGAATATGGATATTTCATTTTTATACTCTGTCTCCCCAACTTTAAGATGTCACCTTTTGCAGACATTCCGAGCTTCGCTATATTGCTCAGTTTCCAAATCTAATTTATTTTTTGCTGACGGAATGTTCTGTTGACACGGCGATTGAGTGTCAAGGAATTAAGTTTGCCAGTCTTCTTGGACAGGAAGACTAATGCATAAAATGGGAATGATCGCCATTGATAAGAATACTTTATGAACTAAGAGCAGTTGGTTAGTATTCTGTATCGAATATGCTTAAAGCTTTACAAGAGTGAAGCCATTCAGCCACTGTGAAACTGCAGATGCCCTTTGGGTTGTTTTAGTACATTAATGTGAAGCAGAGATGTTCAGTACATGGGACTCAACATAAAATTAAGCAAGTGCAAGAAATTGCTCCCTACATGCAATATAAACTGTGGAAATGTTTGTCATTTAATCACCAGTCGTTGGTCATGCCACAAGAGCCAAAAACCTACTACGTTCTCAAATGAACAGCTCCTTAGGAATAGCTTTTCAGATATTGCCTAGCTTGAAGGGGTGTGACTGGGCGGATTTGTGTGTGTGTGTGTGTGTGTGTGTGTGTATGCGTGTGTGTACTTGCATGCATACGAGTGTGTGTACACACTATTATGATGCATTACTGCTGGTAATTATACTGCACTTTAAATAAAATACAGGGCACCTCGTGACAAAGGAGTCCCATATTTTTCTCTCAGTCATTATGATTCATTTCTCATAATAGCTTTTATTTGTAATATTCCCAATGGAAAAATAGACTGACAACCTTTGACTTCAACATGAATATAGATATGCCATTCATTCTAAGAAGAGACAAAAAACACAAGTCTTTCAATGGAAGCATGTTGCATAGATATTAATTTGTGTTCAATTTAATTATGTGTCAAGTCCATTATCTACTGTGATTGTGACGTCAAGCTGCTCACAGATTTCAGCCTTCAATGGAGCATACCCAGCTAATGACCTTCACTCATCCTCTTAACATGAGTTTTCCCCCGTCGCCATCTCTAAAACTAGAAGCCCACGTCAAGCGAAGCACGAAAGAGTTTAGCAAAAGGGCGTTTTTTCATGTCATGTCTGGTTCGCCAGCCAACCAGGAGTGCTCAAGGAGCGAGGAGAAGGAAGAGGAACACTTGAGTAACAATGGAAAGAGAGAGTTAACCGAGCCGAGAGCTGGGACATCGTAGCCCTCTCTCCCTCTCTCCCCGTCAGAGCTAGTGAGTTTGTTTGTCTCGGAGCATCTGTCAGTACCTCTCGAGAAGCATTACTCTTGAAGCCTCGCCTCCTCTCTCTCTCGCTGCCCGGCTAGCCGCTCTGTTCTTTTGGCATGTGGGCCACACGCGTCAAGCCGCTGCAGAGTTGGCTTGAGTCAGGCCACAGGACTGCAGGACCGTGAGCTTTTCCCTTTGCATTTGTTCCAGTACCAATCATGCCACTGCCGCAGGCGTCCCAGCCCTGAACCATGGCATACAGCTAGCCCAGTGCTGGATTACCTAATCTTACACCGACCCCTCTGCAGCAATCTATGCTGATAGGGTGCATTCCTTAGTATCAGCTGCTTACCCTGTTTATAAGATGTGCACGTGCACTGTGTGTGTGTGTGTGTGTGTGTGTGTGTGTGTGTGTGTGTGTGTGTGTGTGTGTGTGTGTGTGTGTGTGTGCGTGTGCGTGTGTTTGTGTGTGTGTGTACGATAGCCATGTATTACCACATTACCACCAGGCAATTTTTCAAATAGTTTGGGAGTGCAAGGGTCTATGATAATATCCTGTCTACCTCCCCTGTGAATCGTATGTGTGTGTGTGTGTGTGTGTGTATGTTTGCACCCAGCATACTGTTCCACCTTATTACCACAGGGGGTAATCCTTCATAAGCTTAGCAACAATATGTGTGATATTGTACATTCCTTTTCCCCCTATAATTTATGTGTGTGTCGGTGTGTGTGTATTCATGTGTGCACATGCGTACATATGTCTAGGCTGTTTATGTGTTGCGTGTGTGTGTTTCTGTGTGGTTTATACACATGTGTACAGTTGACTAACAGTATTCCTACTGTAGGTGGAAGGATGCTGCATACTACTGCTGCAGTGTGTTCCCATGTAATGTAATCTTTGTTAGGTTTAAGGAGCACAGGGGCCTATACCAAGGCCTTCCATAATGACACCTGCACAACAGAGGGATAAGAGTGATTGAATTTCTAATTTTACCTTGAGATTATCCTGTTATGCATGGCTGGCTTGGGAGTCTGGCTTTTGATTTGCTGTACGGATATATGCTGATTTCCATAATGATGACAATTATGATGATAGAAAGTGCCCATGCAATTGCAGTCCTTTTATTTTGCTATAAATTGATTCGTTTTGTATCAGTTTGATATTCTCTCTGGATATTGTTATATTGTATTTTGTGAGAGGTGAGTTTCGTTCATATTTGAGCTTTGTTTGCCCTTGCTATTGTAAGAGTCCAACAGGTGGGTTTATGTCCAGGCAGGAGTCCAACACGGAGTCACAACGTGCACCACCACTGATGCCTTCCACACAGCACAGACACTGTATGGTTGAATAGTGTCATTCCACTGTACTCTGTCTCTGACATCACTGACATTGCATGTCTGGCACGGTCAATATGGACAGCCGGAGAAAGACATGCACAATAAAGGGTTAATCGGCAATTTTTGCATCCATTTTTGAGACGTTTAAATGATTGTTATATTGCCATTGATTCTTGAGGAATATAACTTCACGAGCGTAGATCAACTGTCTTACTCCATCACAACACAAAATGTAAACTTGTTTCACTCTGTGGCGACTGTTTTGTTGTTTGAATCCCAGATGGCCACGGTTTGCGATGTAGTGTTTTCAGTCAATTGTACAAAGGACGTGTGTTCGGGAAAACACATGAGGATATTGAACCTTCCCATTTCCTCGTCCTGTCCAAGATTATGTGAGAATCATGATTCCCTTGTGAGTTCCATTTATATATGGAGACTGAGATAACGGAGATGGAGATACCAAACAGCTTCCCAGCAGACCTTCGATCCCAATACAAAAGCAAACACTTTGTGCTTTTATCCCTTTGATTGTATTGAGAAATTCTGAGTGCAAGATTATTCCTCTTGAGTGCATCTCCAACCATTGTTCCATTGTGACTGACCTCTTGAGGTTACAGGGCGACAGTGATTTTCCACAGACATCAAAGGCTCAGGTTTTTTGACTAGTACAGACAGCTTTTCAGCCAACGCGTATATGTGATGGTATGCTTTAGGGCTTGGTGTCACACCCTGATCTGTTTCACCTGTCTTTGTGCTTGTCTCCACCCCCCTCCAGGTGACGCCCCTAAATATAAAATATTTTAATTCAGGTAATCTGTTCTCAAGTATTCCTACAATTACAAAGAGAGACATACGATGACTATACAAAGCATGAAGTATGCAAAATATCCATGACATAGACTGAACAGGTGAATCCAGGTGAAAGCGGTGATCCCTCTTGTTAAATCCACTTCAATCAGTGTAGATGAAGTGAAGGAGACAGGTAAAATAAGGATTTTTAAGAGTTGAGACAATTGAGACATGGATTGTGTATGTGTGCCATTCAGAGGGTGAATGGGCAAGACAGAAGTTTTAATGCGTTCGAACAGGGTATGGTAGTAGGTGCCAGGTGCACCAGTTTGTGTCTAGAACTGCAATGCTGCTTGGTTTTTCACACTCAACAGTTTTCTGTGTGTATCAAGAATGGTCCACCACCCAAAGGACATCCAGCCAACGTTACACGACTGTTGGAATAATTGAAGTCAATATGGACCAGCATCCCTGTGGAAAGCTTTCGACACCTTGTAGAGTCCATGCCCCGACGAACTGAGGCTGTTCTGAGGGCAAAAGGGGGTGCAACTTTATATTAGGCAGGTTTTCCTAATGTTTGTTGTACTCTGTGTATATGATCGTTGGAAATCATTGTTATTTTCAAATACGTTCTCTTTTTGGACTTACTTGTTGTCAATTTTCTGGGTACAAATCTTTATAAGTATCTTTATAATTATAGTTCCGGCCGACCATTCGCTAGGACAAAGTTCGGCCCGTGGCTGAGTCTAGTTGACCCCCCCCCCCCCCCCCCCCCCCCCGATACTGTAGGTCCTCATGAGAACACACAAACTCACAAAGATGTAGTATTGTACAGCATAGCCTTTTGCTAACAACCCCATGCATCTTTGGCTGTATTCTCTTCAACCCAACTTATTAACAGAAGACATCAATTCAATTCAAGAATGAAGTCAAGCTCTTAAAATAATGATTTTAAAGAGGGTAAATGAATCGTGCTTTAATATTCCAGGTTTGAACCCCCTTCATACATGTGTGACAATATACTGTGAAAGAAAATGACTCATTCAAGTAAATCATACTTGAGTGGTTCTTGAAATACGATAACAATACAATGTTCCATAATGTGACTATATCAGAAGATGAATATGCATACAACATTGAGCACATATACAGTTGGTTACGAAATTATTGCCACCCTTCATGAAGATGAGCAAAAATGTCATTTTATTATTTGATGTGCAAAATAAATAATTCAAAAACTAAGCTATATTGTATGCTATTTTTAGATTATTATAAATTAGATTATTTTATACTAATACAATTGCTAAGAGAATGTATTTTGTTAAGGTAGATGCCCGCGCCCCAGGGGGAATCTAATTAATATAATAATACAAAAATGTGTCAGTTTGTCAGACCTTGAGACATACCAAAAATCGTCTTCTCACAAAACTGTCTGTATGACCCCTCTATGGAAAGATGAGACTCTCACGAACACAAAGGTGTTCAGGGGACCTTCAGACTCTTCAGTCAAATATATTTTTTGTATGTTTTATTTGATACTTCAAGGGGTCTTAATAAATTCAAAATCAAATAGATCCATGATCTGTCACGCCCTGACCTTAGAGATCCTTTTAATTCTCTATTTGGTTAGGTCAGGGTGTGACTAGGGTGGGCAATCTATGTATTCTATTTATTTGTTGGCCTGGTATGGTTCCCAATCATAGGCAGCTGTCTATCGTTGTCTCTGATTGGGGATCATATTTAGGCAGCCTTTTCCCACCTGTTTGTGGGATCTTGTTTTTTTGTAGCTGCCTGTGAGCAGCCCAGAACGTCACGTTTTGTTTTTCTTCTGTATTGTTTTTTTTGTTGGGGAGTTTCATATTTATTAAACATGTGGAACTTTAAGGCGCTGCGCCTTGGTCCATTAATTCAGACGAACGTGACTCGATCCATGGTGTGACCTTCATAAAACAATTCCATATAGCTTAGTAGTACCCCCCAACCCTCCCTGGCTTAGACAGGGCTTAGTCTCTTATGTGTTAACAAGTAATAATATTGACACCCCTGTTTTTGATACCTCACCTTGCAAGAACAACAGCACTGAGCCTTTGGTTTTTTTTATGAGTTGGAGAACAAATTGGGAGGGATCTTAGACCAGTCCTCCATACAAAATCCTTCCAGATCCTTGATATCCTTCATCTGTACTCATGGACTGCCCTCATCAATTCAAACCAAAGGTTTTCAATGGGTTTCCATTGAGTCCAAAGGCTGAGATGGCTGTTACAAAATGTTGATTTTGTGGCCAATCAACACTTGTGTGGTGTTCATGTTTTTGTTATTCACCCAATGTTCGCGGGTCTGATGAACCCACTTGATTTGGTTTTTAAAACAAAACAGCCATAACAATTTATGTAAAAATACTTAACACTTAATACTTAGATGTTGACTTATATCAATTACAAGCAATATAGAGAGCAAACATGGTTAATATTTGCCATTTACCTGCTAGATCACATTTATCAATAAACGCGCTATTGTTTTTTAAATATCTATTTGATTTATACAATTATAATCAAGACATGGGTGGAATAAATCATGTTTATCTTGAACAAATATAAATGAAACAAGGTTTTCATCACTATTAATGTTGATTGCTTTGAACTGAACAAATTGAAAGGACACATTTTACATACAGTATTTTAGGGAAATTATAATGAGCCACATTGAACACAAATTAAGGCCAATCTACACACCACATGAGGGACATAGTTCTACTGTGTGTGTTTTGCAAATGTATTTCTTGACTTGCATGCATGTGTACTGTGTCTTCCTGTCCTTCTTGGGTCACACACGCATCGCAGAGCTTCTTCTTGTTGCTACCGGCTGCAATCTGGAATGATGAAAACACTTAGTTCAGGAATTTAACTAACATCTCACTCACTCACATATATAGTTACAGCAGGCCAAGGTAAGAGAGTCAGACACACACACACATGTAACAACATCACTCATACTTACCTCCGGTATTGGAGTCGTTGACTCTGTGGGTCGGGCGAATGGGGCACCAGCATCTTCCTCCTGAATCCTCCTCACGATGGCTGCAGAAGCTGGGGTCCTTGGGATATGTTGTCTGCACTGTATTTGAGGTCTTACCAATGCCTTGCCCAACTCCACTAGAAAGAGCCGTCTCCTCTGGAGTTTCCCTCTGTTCCAATCTGGGTTCGACGCCATCCAGATGACAAACACGTTGTACGCCGAGATGTCCAAGATGTTGAAGAATTTCACAAGTGGCCAGCGTAGGGTTCTTCTTTTGAAGCTGTAGCCAGTCACCAACTAATCTAAATTGTCCACCACTCCTTTTGTGTCATTGTAATCTATTATGATTTCTGTTTTTTGATGTTCCTGGCCACAGATTCTTCCATCCCTATGCAGCATACTCATGAGTACCACATTTTTGCCTTTATTTGGCTCGTAGGACACTAAGGACATGTCTGTCGTGAACGCAAACTTAGAGGAATTAATAGGCTTGTTCCGTGTATTCAACAGCTGAGGTGGGAGTAGCTTAGCTTGTTTTTTTGTACTGTTCCTACCATCATCAGCTTCTTCTTGAGGAGCTCCTGTCCCAGCTTGTGCGGAGTAAAAAAGGTATCGCAGGTGATGTTGTGGCCACGGAGTCCCTGTGTCACTTCCAGGACAACCCACATCCCTTGGTTCGTCTCAGGGGTCCTCCATCTGGCTTCCCCGTATACACTTGGAAGTTCCTTGCAGATGAAGATGAAGCAGCATCACAGGCAGCCCAGATCTTGATTCCATATTTTGCGGGTTTAGATGGTATGTACTAGCTGAAGGTATGTCCTACCTAAATGGCATAAGCTTCTCATCAACAGTAATGTTGGGTCCAGGGTTATAAAACAGGGAAAGGCGGTCCACCTACTTGTCCCACACTAACATGATTGCAGCTGACTTGTCTCTCTGCCGCCGAGCCGGTCTGGTGTCTCGGTTATCGAAGAGGATAATCCTAGAAATGATGTGTAAGTTTTCCAGAGACATTGCCGCAGGGAAAAGTTTTCTGCCAGTTTCTGCATCCTACAGGGATTCTGTGGCTTGAATCTGAAAACACCAGCAAGAATAAGAACCCCAAAGTATGCATGTAAATGAGTTTGGTCCATCTCCTTCCATCTCTCTCCAAAAACAGGACATCCCTCCAAATGAGTGCAGTCCAGAATGATTTTCTGGTTGGTGTCTGGGATGAACAGTTTAAAGAAGACTTTATGTTCTGAACATGAGTCACCACCATCCGCATCGGCCCTGGTTGCATCCTTATCATATTGGCAGCCATGAGGGGTGGCTCATTCCTTGGGCAAGAAGACCATTCAATTTCACAATTTTTTGACTTCCATATTTCTCCTCCTGCAGGCTGCTGATGGTCCCGGGGCTGGCTGCTAACGGGCTGGTCCAGGGGCTGGCTGGGGGTCAATCTCATCGTCTTCTTCCAACTCGCTGTCAGACTCCGAATTGAACGAGACATGATCCTCATATTCTGAAAATTCTTCATCTTCCAAAGTGGGAGTATGGTGTATGGTCCTAATAGTAGAGACATGTAACTTAATACAGTGCACCATGTTTTTTAAATAATGCACTGCTCACATGTCATTTTATGAAAGGAAAGAGACATCTGTTACAAACGCCGTTTGCAATTATCATTAGGCCTAATACAGTGGTGTGTGTATTCATGTAATTTGCACTCTGGTGTTGTTTGATGTTACGGAGATACATTGTTTCCACTGGTCCTGGGGCCATTGTTAAGGTCAACTGCATCATGGACTTTAGCCAAAAACCTGGTTGTCTTCGCCAGGCCGCTGAAACTTGGCCACAAGTGGATCTTGATAACCCCAAGCACGCATGTCTCTGGAATTGAAACCCATCGAAAACCTGTGGTTTGATTTGAAGCGGGATATCAAGGATATGGAAGTAGTCTGTATAGAGGAATGGTCTAAGATCCTGCCCAATGTGTTCTCCAACTCATGAAATGTTTTAGAAAAGGGCTTGTTCCCGTTATCCTCTCATGGGGAGGTATTGAATACAGGGGTGTGAATCATTTTGACCCCTACCTTTTTTGAGAAAAAAGGTATTGGTTGTTAAACAAAATGGTTTCCAATTGCATTAGTTTAAAATAATATATTTCCCCACAATTGTTTTGCATATAATATAGCTCCAAATTTGAATGATTTATATCATACAATGATTTTTGCTCATATTTAACAAGGGTGTCAATAATATGTGTAATATACTGTATACTGTATAATATACTGTATATGTGCTCAATGTTAGAAGCATATTTATCCTTTAAAATAGTCAGTAATTACAACAAAGTGATGAATATCATTTGATATCAGAAATGTAATTTACATGTAATGTAGTCAATTTTGGGCATATTATCAAAAACAAAATTGCTAGTCACACACACGACAGCTAATGATAGCGCGTTTTTTAACCAAGGAGGTTTTGTGAAAGCGGTTCAGGGAATTTTAAAGAAACGTTAAAAACTGGTTTATCAAATAATTTGAAATAAAACATAGTGTTTTGGGACATCTAGGAGTGCCAACAGAAATGGAACCTGTTTTCTATTTTAAAGTGATCCATGTTCCAGAACAGAACCGTTATTTTAAAATGCTATCAGCATGGGACTTGTTGCCTGGATTCGTGTAGCTTTAATTTGATACCCTTAATTTTAATGTTATTTTAAATTCCAAGCATTTTTAAAGTCCCACAAAAAAAGCAACAAAGCACCTATGCAAAGCCCTCATTCTGTCACTCAGAAACTTATTACAGTGTCTGCCTGCAAGCTGAAAATCTTTACCTGTGTGTGTTTAGGCTACCTGCCCCTCCCCTTCCAAAGCATAGACTACTGTACTGATGTTACAAGCATGATTCAGAAGATAGGGAGAGAGATTTTTTATTATCTAGAAAAGAATGGATGAACTTTTTCAATGCTAGTTAAGGATACTATAGGTATCACCTTTCATGTTGGATTTATTAACTACAAAAATGTAACATGTTTTTTAAATTCTGGTGCAACTCTGCATACACAAGCTTTTTAGATAGCTAGCTCAAAGGACATTCAAAGTTCCTCCATAAAAGCCACTCTTCCTAGGTATAATTCCGTGGACCTTTTTCAGGTAATGCATGTCATAACAAGACACCCAGAGCTTCAAGCCTTCTCCTCCTCAATCCTCTCTGGCTCTCTCCCCACCAGAAAAGTTTCAGTCGCATCTTGCACAACAGTCTACACTTGTCTGTACATTCCACATGTAAACAACTAGCTTGCCTGCTCCATCCACACTGATTTATGAGGTAATTTAATGAGATAAATGTAAACAACTTTTGATTTCAAAGGTTTTAAAGGGAACAAAAATAAACAATATAAACCAGTACTTTTTTGGGGGGTTCGAACCGGTTCAGAACTGTATTTTGCTGGTCGGAACAGTGGAACGGATAAAAAAAAGAGGGGTTCTGTTTAAACTGAAAATAATTCTGCATCCAACCCATGCTATTAATGATCTTCATCAGATGACACTCATAGGACTTCATGATACACAATACATGTATGTTTTGTTCGGTAAAGTTCATATTTATGTACAAAAATCTTATTTTACATTGGCGTGTTATGTTCAGGAGTTCCAAAACATGCAGGGATATTGCCAGCCAGAGAAATATCTGCCATGTTGGGTAGTCAACATTATTGATAAATAGCATTATAAATATTCACTTACCTTTGATGATCTTCATCAGAATGCACTCCCAGGAATCGCAGTTCCACAATAAATGCTTGTTTTGTTCGATAATGTCCATCATTTATGTCCATTTATGTCCAATAGCTTCTTTTGTTAGGGCGTTTGGTAAACAAATCCAAAAGCGCGATCTGGTCCAGTCGGACAAAACGTTCAAAAAGTTATATTACAGGTCGAAGAAACTTGTCAAACTAAGTATAGAATCAATCTTTAGGATGTTTTTATCATAAATGTTCAATAATGTTCCAACCAGAGAATTCCATTGTCTGTAGAAAAGCAATGGAACAAGAGCTAACTCTCTCGTGACCGCGTGTCATGTGCCTGTGACACTCTGCCAGACCACTGACTCAAGAGCTCTTATCCGGTCCCACATCACAGTAGAAGCCTGAAACAACGTTCTAAAGACGGTTGACATCTAGTGGAAGCATTAGCAAGTGCATCTTGACCCATATCCCACTGTGTATTCGATAGGGCTGAGATGAAAAACCTCAGAATTCCCACTTCCTGTTTGGATTTTCTCAGGTTTTTGCCTGCCATATGAGTTTTGTTATACTCACATACATCATTCAAACAGTTTTAGAAACTTCAGAGTGTTTTCTATCCAATACTACTAATAATATGCATATATTAGCATCTAGGACTGAGTAGGAGGCAGTTCACTCTGGGCACGCTATTCATCCAAAAGTGAAAATTCTGCACCCTATCCCAAAGAAGTTTTAACATTGTTTTCAACTTACATATTTGACACAAATTATTACATTGTGCATGTTCATTTATACAGTCATTATTATTCAACATGTCCTCACCTGGGAGTTAAACTCACAGCCTCTTGGTTCACTGTATTTCAATCTTCCTGCTACACCACCATGTCTGTCTCAATAAACAATTAATCTGACTAGTCTCTCATTGATTTGATTTACTTACTATAGAACGTTTAGTTTTGATTTCTGTATAATGTAGTCTGTTGGTGCATACTATGATTCCTTAATCACTATGATACATAAAATAGTTTTTATTGAGTGTACTTTTAACAGAGCTGAGATTAGATGTTTTTTTTCTTACTAGCTCTGATTTTGCTGATAGCTACTTTACTGAGAAAACATATACTTACAATGACTGTTATATGGTTGTCTCACCTAGCTATCTTACGATGAATGCACTTACTGTACGTCACCCTGGATAAGAGCATCTGCTAAATGACTCAAATGTAAATGTACTTTGAAGTGGAAAGTGTAGCAATACAGGTGAAACCAGTTATTGACACAGACATGGCGGCATACCAGGAAGATTGAAATACTGTGAACCAAGTGGTTCTGAGTTCAAATCCCAGGTGAGGACATTGTATAAAATAACATGCACAATGTAATCACGTGTGTCAAATATGTACATTGAAAACATTGTATGTTAAAAGCACTGTGTGTAACTAGTGCCACAGCCTTTTTTCTGTAGGTAAAATGCCCAAATAATATTTTCTCATTTAAATGAACATGAGACAAATTGAGCAAACACATAATTTTAAGTTGACATCATTTTTGCCTATGTTATTTTATGCTGAGGTAAAGTTTGGGCCAACTAAAAATATTACACTCAGGTAACACTTTGCAAAGTTGAGTAAACAGAAGACAATGCTGTGGAACTAGATAGTTAATAATATTTAGTTTAAACAGTGTACATTCAAATTCCCATTTATTTTGGGGGAGCTAAGAAAATCAATGCCACAATACATTATTCATTGATCTGACTGCCACGTGCAGTGATGTAGTGGTAATAAAAATATTGTTAAACTATAAACTCCAGTGGGCAAGATGAACAACCACCAATGTGGACACAAATGTATGAGATTTTTAGAACTGTATTTTTTGCATTTGAATTAAGGCCCATTCACCTCAGCACCCCACATGGGTCCCCGACTCCAAGTTTGGGAACCACTGTCCTAACCTCTCTCTCTGATTTCTTCCTCTCTGTGTATCTCCCCTTCCTCCTCCTGCATGCATTGAAACTTGCCTCAGCACTAGTTATGTTTCCATGAACTTGTCCAGTGATTTTTTTGTTGTTGTACACATTTAGAAATGTCTAACATTACATTTGTTCAACAATTGCCTGCTACTATGTCGGGTTTCAAAATAATAATCTTGTGTCAATAAAAACAGATGGACGTAAAGTTGTCACACCCACAACAAAAAATGTTTTTGCAAAACCTACAGTGTCGAAGACAAATTAAGGGGTTGAAGTGATTCCATTATCCATTTAGGTAAATTCCACATTAATAAATTGGTGACAGCCTGTATTGTCCCCCCCCCCCCCTCCCCCCACCTATCTGTTTCATGTCTCAGGTAGCCCACGAAAGCCAGCTTGGCTAGAATGCAAGAAGTTTTTTATATTTGCAATATTTTAATAATTCTCATGTGCCAGCATATTCGCCCGGTCCGTGCTATGGTGAAATGTGCACTCCTGTAGATCTGAATTAGTTGGATGGTGAAACTTGCTATCCAGCCAACCAGAAAAGCAAAGCAAAGCAATTCAGGCATTCTTGAAAGTCCGGACAAGCATCCTGCAGTGAAACATTCTTTTTATAATGGAAAAATAGATTATGTGTTGACATCACGTGCCCCGTTTACCTTCAAAATCACTCGGCAATCATCATTCATTTAAAAAACACAGTTTCCATTAGGGGTGTGCCGATCTAGTCGTACTCGTAATCGTAACTAATTATTCAAATTTGATACATGTAATCGGATTTACTAGTGATCAGCAAACCCGGAAGTGCGCTTCAAATGCTGGTAAAGCCTATACCCCAAGTGTGCATTACTGCGCTATCACTCAGAGCACATCGTTATGTTCCTTTCAAACATATTGTTCAATGCACATCATTGACTTACTTAGTCCTATTTAATTATCAACGAAATAGGCTAATAAATAGCCAAATGCATGGCTAACTACTACTACATGCATTTATTCCAGACACAGATTTAGATGAAGGTAAGCTATTTCACTTGCCCCATATATTGCTTCACTTTCAAGAGGAGCAAAAGATTTCTCTCCCAACACTTAGGCCACAACATTTGTACAATCAAAATAAACAATAATCTACATTTGTAATTTTATTTTGTAATGATCTGTCGCTCTGTAAACATGAATGAGCGAGAAAAAATAACCAAAGCAAGCATGGGCTTGGATCCCGAACGACAATGGGATAATTATAGGGACAGACAGTAGGCCACCTAAACATCTTCAAAAAAACAGATCAAAAAACGGCCATAATGGCCTGAGAAAAGTCGACAGGAAATAACTAGATTGAACAACAATGACTAGCTATGGATTCTGAGTCATACACAATGTTTTGAGAAGGGGAGACGTGTGCCCTGAGACGAGTGACTGTGAGTGAGTCCAACAGAGTCACTCACGTGTCCATCTGTCTGGGGAAATGAGAGCAGAGGGAGAGCGGCTTGTTCTAATCCCATCCTTGCAGCAAGCTCAAATGATACGCTGTCTGTTCCTTTACTCACAGGACAGGAGAAATAACCAATAGTTGTTTGGAGCACACAACACATCCCACTGGTAGCTGAAAATGACTGTTTTTCCGATCACAGATAATTACAAAAAATTATTACGTGATAATTGTATTCGGATAAATCCCCATATCCGTTACGATACACATTTTGTCTAAGTCCTCGGCCCACCCCTAGCTTCTTTTCCTTGAAAGTTGGACGAAAGAAAATATCCACCCCTGTCGAACGGATGAAAAGGTTGTCGATCTTAAGAAAATGTGTCCTATGTCTACCACACAACTGTTTGTCTCATTAGTACTCTCTTTAAAGCAAAGTTATGATGGGAACTTAGCAGCTTTAGTATCTTAGTATCTTTTGTTCCTGCTGAGGTCAGGCTCTTTTTAACGTTAGCTTCTTACTTCATCCCTCTAGCCAGCTCCCTTTAACGTTAGCTACTGCAGTACTAACAGAAGTATCTGCCAGAGGGCCTCCCGAGTGGCACAGTGGTCTAAGGCACTGCACCGTAGTGCTAGCTGTGCCACTAGAGATCCTGGCTCGAGTCAAGTCTCTGCCTCTCCCGAGTCCGTAAGGGAGTTGCAGCAATGGGACAAGACTGTAACTACCAATTCGGGAGGGTGAAATAACAATCTAACCAGATAACCTCCTGACTGATATCTGTAAGAGACTATTTACCAGTTGTGCACTCATTTGTCTTGTTTGTTTAGGGGATGTCTGTGGACATGGCAGGAGTCACGGATGCATCTCACAAACCTACTTGTCTGTTAGCGACGTCTATAGTTGCCTACTTGTATAGCCACTTGCCATTGGTCTGCTGAGCCAGAGTCCGAGCTGCGGTAGTTCGTTTCACGTCTCACTGGCCCTTGGCCCATGCCACGACTTGTGAGTGGGTGGAGTTAGCCATTTAAGAGAGTGGTGAATGTCCTGCTAACAAGGCTAACCCACGGGACAAATCCAGGGGACCAGGCGAACATAATGAACAAGAGGCAGGTACGATTAGAACTCAGATCAAAAATATAAGCATTCTGAGCTTTTCTTCAACGCTGTTAGCACTATAATATGTGGGTAAACACTAATGAACAAAATAAAAAGGTGAATTAAACTCTATTAAAAAATTTAAATATGCTTTATCAGCTTTTGCCATGTGTGTTTACCATCCATTACATCCCTGGCCACATGGCTCCGTAAAAAGTAATAATTTGAAATCAGAATAAGCCCGAGAAGCTCATCAGTTCACACATGAAGACACACCCCACCCCAGCTGTATTCAGGTAGTCTTCCTGACAGGGAAAGCAGTTAAAGGAGGCCTTGCGTCTTTGAGAGATTACACACAAGGTTACATACACACACACACACACACACACACACACACACACACACACACACACACACACCCACCCACCCACCCACCCCTCCATCTGAACAGTGGCCTTAGCCAAGCGTCTCATTAGCCCGAAACACCTACAGTCAGCCGTTTGAAAACATCCCCTTGGTTTGATGCCTGGGCCAAAGTAACTGAGCTGCCAAGCGACCGACGAGTCCAAAGTGTTACGCGTGAGATTAATACAGACGCTGACTAATTTATAATTGCTCCAGTGTAGCTTGATGCCGGGATTTGCCTTTGCCTCTCTCAGTGGAGGTTCCTTCACTGTAATCCCTCTGATGCTACGTCCAACACTTCTTGTCCAAGGCCTGATAAACCCATGAAAGTAGACACGACAGAGGAGTTTATCTCGAGTTGAGTGGAAAAGTGAGCTGTTTTTTCATGATGAAACAGGCCTGAAATAGCCACTTATTTAGATCAACGTCATCATCCCACGTTTCAAAGTTTAGCCAATTTGCAGCCTCGAAGTAGCAACATGGCAGTTTGTGAAGTTCATAACCTTTTTTTGTTACATGATTCATGCATTTAACATGAGCACTTATCTGCGATATAATTGTCCCTGTCAACTTTCATGGCGTCAACATAGAAAGGAAGCTGTTGACAAAGCTAGAATCCTTAGTTTCTTCATATATTTTTTTTTACTTAAATATTTTCATGATATATACCCATTGACTCTTGTAAATGCCTCATGAGCTTAGTTAAACTATCGTACCCAATCAGAACCCAAAATATAAGCTTGTTTTACTGCAATGTTTGTCAACAATGTATATGTAAATAAACACTGTATATATAGCCTGGTTACAACTATAATTTTAACACCATGGATGGTCAGTCCTTGCATCCACAGCTCTGTCTATGAATTAGAGAGTGGGTATATGTCTCCAGGCCCATCCCTCAGCTTTTTTTACCATAACAGAGGTGGGATGAATGCTTTCTTATTGTTTCAATCAAGGACTCCAGCTTTATATTAACCTGCCATCACCTATTTGGGAGTGGAAAAGGACAAAAGACTCCCAGAGGCAGGAGCAGAGTGGCGGCGAGGGGACTTCCTTGATTGACATGAACAACGAAACATAGACCTCGATCACATTGTTCTGAAAGCTCTCTGTTTGATCCATACACTATTACACGTGTTCTCTGCATTTCAAAAATGTAAAAGATGGATGGTTTTATTCACTGTGCATAGCAACTGTAAATAATAACCTGATCTGACATAACACAAAGAAATGGCAACAAAACATATCACAGCTGAGGTAGTTAGACATGCATTAGATAGACATGTACGGAAATAGAAGGCACATTGCATGTTGGGAGGTTCCTTAATGAGAGCAAAGACTCTCTGTTCATTATGCATCGAGAAAGCTTTTGGCTCATAAATTGAGGATGCAAATGAAAACACAGCCAGCTGGTCTAAGTGATCATGGGTGTACTAGTCGACAAGATACCGAACAGATGCAGTCATTTCCACACCTAATGGTGAGAGAATACAGTAGCATGCGATGTCAGAATACAGTACCATGTCATGTCAGAACACAGTAGCGCTCCGTGTCAGAATACAGTACCATGCCTTGTCAGAATACAGTACCTTGCCATGTCAGAGTACAGTAGCATACCATGTCAGAATACAGTAGCATGGTTTATTGGTTATATCATCAGTAAAGGTATTCTTAGGCAATGAAGAACGATGTGCAATGAAAGCTTGTGATAATTGATGAGCTTTTCATCAACGGCGATACCAAGGAGAGGTTAAGAATCTCAGTTGACTAATCCATGGCGTTACACACAAGTCATACAAAGACTCACAAAAGAGAGACAACGGCTGTGTCCGAGAGCATCGATTTCTAACTGACTGATCGACAAATAATGATGAGTATTTATTTAGGATGCAGGGTGACTTGTAGATCAGTCAGTCTGCAGTTGCCAACTGCAATGTCGATCTCAATCATGACCAGTATGCCTGACTGCTTGTTTTTAGATTGATGAATTGAAAAGGTACATGCTCAAGGCATGTTATGCCTCGTTTAGCCAAAAGTGACACCGGTCAAGTGTTAGACTAAGAAAGGTTGTCTCTCCAGTCATATCAGTTTGGTGACACAAATGTAACACTACTCATGACCACTCGTTACGCAGTGAGAGTGAAAAACATGAATGTTAGGATGTTTTGGATCTTCCTCAAATTAAATCCATAAAAAAGGTCATTTGGGGGAGTCATGATTTGCATACAGATTTAGAATCTGTATCCAAGATAGTTATTGAGGAAGTACTGTTAAACTTCATTCAAGAAGCCTCAAATGTTTCACTTTTTCACTGAACCATATAGTTTCACACTTTTTAACGCAATGTGTCATATTCATTGGATAATAGAACATTTACACGTGACACTTCCAGTTAAATCACATGTGAGTCTTCTGTAACACATATCAATCAACTCCTTGAAAGATCAGATTATGTGTAACACCGGAGGCAATCAATTGAATTACAATCAGCACATCAAGACCTGAATGGATAGTTAGGCTTCACGTCGGTGCAGGTGATGACAGTAGAGAGGACATGATTGTGTCTCTTTTGGGCAGGTGTTTAACAAGAAGACTGTGCGGAGCCTGTTCACACAAATTAGCTTGATGATCGTATCAGCAGTCCCTGCTATTACAACATGTTAAAATTGGTTGATTAATGCAATTTAATCAACTATTGTGTCAGCACATTAGCCACAATGTAGTATAGTGCATTGGGATACTTCAGTAGTCCTTGGTGCAATCAGTTGATTCAAATGGTGTGTCTCAATCAAAATATAAAGAAGTTCATCATTGCGGATGTCTCGAGGGCCTCAAGTATGATCACAGCTGTTATCACAGCTGCTTCAATAAATAATCAAGAAACGGGTATACTCAGAAGGAAATAAATAAATAATACTTAAATCAGCAAAAGTAGGTTGGTAACCTAAATGAACAGCAGCATCTCTGCAGTTCCACCAGGGAGTTGATGGATGAGGAGGCCTGACTGATTGATCTGCCCCAATCAAACTATTACACTGGTCAATGGGTGCACCTTATCCCATACTCATAGAGCTGCCATGTTGTGTGGTCCCTACGCACACGGATGTCCGATTGCTAAGGCTAGGACCATGTAAGGCCTGTGGGGTAATAACTAAGGCGTTAGCAAGAGCATCCCTTCATGAACAGTATTGATGGTGTGTACAGAACGTGGACTAGAACAAGAGAGGGATATGCTGCACCAGGAGAGGGGACGAGGGAGAAGCAAGAGATATTTGCTTGGGGACAAACACAACAACAGTGGGGGTTTTGCTGTCAATACATACATGGCACTAGAAAACAAATATTGTCATGTACAATCTAATCTAATTACACACACAGACGGACAAAAACACACTCAAACACGCACAAACACACGCACACAAAGTCCTGTAATCGAAAAGGAATCAATAAATCCAAGCAAGATATGTATAAAAGACAGATTGATGTTTAACTAGGCTGCACCAAAACCACTGAATTACATGAATTTGTTTTTGTGGTCTTGATCCTGTTACCTCAGCACAAAGAAAGGACAAGTCAAAAATCATCCAAAAAAAGCCAAGAGAAATCACAGCGGTATTGGATATTTCCTTTTCAGCTTCGCAATCCTGTTTAGCATGACGCCTCTATGAAGCCTCAGTGGCAAAACGCACAAAAGAATTAAACAAAAAAAAGACAGCGAAAGAGAACATGATACAGAAAGTAGGAGTGAAAACATTGGTCCAGCTCAAGGGACTGTTTAGAAACTGAACCACTACTCACTTTGAAGGCAAGCTAGTAGGAATCTACGCCGCGAGAGTTCTCTCTTTTCAAGTGATGGTAATGTTTCTTCCCTCTTTTGTGCCTCCCCTACTAGGACTTAGTTCATGTTCTTTAAAAGCCTTTGGGAAGCAGTTGGTTCCCACCATGTCGTTGAGTTCCTGTCAACTGACACCATGCCTACAGTCTACATCGCTTTGTTCCCCCTAACCCTCATATTCAACCACTTTATTTCCACCAAAACACTTCTGTTTTTTTTTCAACACATTCACCCAACTGATATGCTCTTGAGAAGTGATGTACAAGAAGATATGATGTGAGTTTGGCTGAGTGGGTAATGATGTTAACTCTAGTCGAAATGTTATCCCTGCTCCATAGACTGGGATTCACTTCCTGGTCCAGGCAGACCATTCATATTGCGCGTCTCCTTCCTGTCTGTAAAAATACAGTTTAAAAAGAAATCTGTGATAAAAAGGCATATTTTAGTTTGAAAGGCGTGTGTGTAGGATCAGGCCCTATGGCCTACATCCTTGTCACAAGCTTTCTAAAATGACACGCAATAAACATTCTCCCCAAGGGACAATTGTTGCTGGGCAAACAATTGCAGTGAATTGCATTCAGCTACAATGCAGACAGCATAGAACAACATACAGGAATTATACATACTGTAAAGCTATGACAGTGTAATGGACTTCCTCCTCTTCGTCTGAGGAGGAGTAAGGATCGAACCAAAGCGCAGCATGGTAAGTGTTCATGATGATTTTTAATAAAAACTCAGAACACTAAACCGAAAAATAACAACGTGAATATACAAAACCCAAAAACACTCACACGGAAACAAACACCCACAAACCAAAAGTGAAACCCAGGCTACCTAATGATACCTAATGATACTCAATCAGAGACAACTAACGACACCTGCCTCTGATTGAGAACCATACTATGCCGAACACAAAAACCAACATAGAAAAACAAACATAGACTGCCGACCCCAACTCACGCCCTGACCATACTAAAACAAAGAATAAAATAACAGAACTATGGTCAGAACGTGCCAGACACACAACAACAGACATACATAATACATACATAACCAACGACATTGTAAAACACAATTGTACAGACAACAGCACTTAGACATGAATTAATATAGCTACAACAAGTGAAAAAGATAAACAATGCAAGGTATAGTCCATACGTTTGCAGTCCAAGGGCCTGCATTGAACACAATCCTCAAAACTCAATACAAGCAATTGGTTCCGAAATATTTATCTATTTTCAATGGGCATGCACGATATATGGATGAACATATCGAAATTGGCCGATATTAGCTAAAAATGGCAACATCGGTATCGGCCCGATGTCTAGTTTAACAGCGTGAAAAACCGATGTCAAAGCTGACGGGCATACCTATATAACGTAGGTACATGACGTAAGAATGCCACGTAACGCCACGTAAATAAGCTTTTAATTTGACACGTCAAATAACACAGTTCTATTATAGAATGTTTTGTGTTATGAATTTGAATGTGCAAGCCAAGCGCCACCACTACTCTCAGTAGCACTGTCAAAGCTGTACAAAAAAGTCTGTAAACAAGCAAACACCGGCCACGAACGATGTGTTTACAATACCGTGTCAGTCAGAAAGCATTATTTGTTCGACCGCAACTTCTGGGGTAGCTAGCTAGCTTTAGCTTGGTACCTAGCTAGCACCAATACAACCAGCTTGAAAACAATTACCAGGAGAAACAAATCAAATCAAAAATCAAATCAAATTGTATTTGTCACATACACATGGTTAGCAGATGTTAATGCGAGTGTAGAGAAATGCTTGTGCTTCTAGTTCCGACAATGCAGTAATAACCAACAAGTAATCTAACTAACAATTCCAAAACTACTGTCTTATACACAGTGTAAGGGGATAAAGAATATGTACATAAAGATATATGAATGAGTGATGGTACAGAGCAGCATAGGCAAGATACAGTAGATGGTATCGAGTACAGTATATACATATGAGATGAGTATGTAAACAAAGTGGCATAGTTAAAGTGGCTAGTGATACATGTATTACGTACGGATGCAGTAGATGATATAGAGTACAGTATATACGTATGCATATGAGATGAATAATGTAGGGTAAGTAACATTATATTAGGTAGCATTGTTTAAAGTGGCTAGTGATATATTTTACATCATTTTCCATCAATTCCCATTATTAAAGTGGCTGGAGTTGAGTCAGTGTCAGTGTGTTGGCAGCAGCCACTCAATGTTAGTGGTGGCTGTTTAACAGTCTGATGGCCTTGAGATAGAAGCTGTTTTTCAGGCTCTCGGTCCCAGATTTGATGCACCTGTACTGACCTCGCCTTCTGGATGATAGCGGGGTGAACAGGCAGTGGCTCAGGTGGTTGTTGTCCTTGATGATCTTTATGGCCTTCCTGTAACATCGGATGGTGTAGGTGTCCTGGAGGGCAGGTAGTTTGCCCCCGGTGATGCGTTGTGCAGACCTCACTACCCTCTGGAGAGCCTTACGGTTGTGGGCGGAGCAGTTGCCGTACCAGGCGGTGATACAGCCCGCCAGGATGCTCTCGATTGTGCATCTGTAGAAGTTTGTGAGTGCTTTTGGTGACAAGCCGAATTTCGTCAGCCTCCTGAGGTTGAAGAGGCGCTGCTGCGCCTTCTTCACGATGCTGTCTGTGTGAGTGGACCAATTCAGTTTGTTCTTAGCAATGATTTAGAAATCCTTTTGAGTAAGTATTATCTAGGTAGCCACTTGTTGTTCGCCTATTGAAATTGAACTTCAGTTCATGAAAATAAATAGCTAGCCAGCTACTTAACCCTTAACCCTGTTGCCCAAAGCTAACTTTAACCCGGCTCAACCAGTTATGTGTTGTGAAGTTAGCCACACTAAGGATTAGGCACAATAGTGTAACTTGCAGTTTGCCTTCAAAATAAAAGTACCTCTTGGAAAGTGATGCAGAAGGTTTCAATTGGTGGAATCATGCCATATTTAGACTAGATCATGTTAAACAAGGTTGGAATGTGAAGCAATGAAATGGGGGTATCAGTCTACTCGGTGACACTCACAGAACACAACTGTGAAGAGTTTACATAAATATTAGCGTTATAGCTCTTATCGCGGGACTGTGACTGTGTGAAATCACCTCCCCAGTCAGCCTATGTTGTGTATAGACATTCATATTGCACTATACAGCTTTACCTAAGGATTGCAGATCAATGAAATGAGGTATCAGTGTACTCAATACCCAAGATATTTATTCCCAACATCCTCCTCAGAGTTATCAGACGTTTTTCTCAGGAGTAGTGTTCAATACACATAGGTTGACAATAAATGTGTCTCAATTCACAGTTGTTTCAGAGTCCTACAATAAGAGCTACGATGCTAATGTTCTCTGGGTTTTACTGAGTAGACTGATACCCCATGTAAGTCTGTACAGTGAAATATGTATGTCCCCAATGCAATTCTAAAGTATAATACATCCAGTGTGATTTCAACAGAATTTTGTCAAATTTTTTAATATTACAACATTCCAAACTCGTTTAGCATGATCTATTCAATTACGGCATAATTCTACTATTTGTATTCATTTGCATCACTGTCAATGACATACTTTTATTTTGAAGGCTAACCGCAAAGTCCACTATTGAGGCTAATCCTTATTGTGGCTAGCTTCACTTAGATGGGTCCGACCACCATTAATCAAAAAATTACAATTTTATAAATTAGGGTTATTTTAGATGATGACACCTATATATATAGTTAGCTAGCTAACTATAGCTACTGAAACAGATTATGTCGTTTTGCTATGTTTTTGGGGAAGAACATTGTTTGCATCCATGAGCTAGCTACCTTTTTTTTATGACCAGCACTGTAGGTGTGCGAGACAACTTTACCAGCATCATAGCTTACGTATCGATAATTCGTTGTGACACATGAAATAAGAGTGACAGTGTAATCAATGTGTAATAACTACGTAAAAAATGAATGAACGCGTTAAATTATTAGGTGACGTGCAGTCAAATTCAGGTCCTGATTGGTCAACAAGCGTATTTGACACACGAAATAGTGTTATTTTACGTATATCTTTTTTTGACACGCAAAGACCCAAACGGTGTTCCATAGAAATCCTGGTTGAGAATGAAACAACTGAACAAATGAACAACAAAACAGCACAGCGAGTAATTGAAAGAAATAGGCGTTGATTATGTTTTACTGGTAATGGGGACATAAGTAAATGCCAACAAAATATTTTTGGGGTCAGTGTGGAGTGTGTGTGTGTGTGTGTGTGTGTGTGTGTGTGTGTGTGTGTGTGTGTGTGTGTGTGTGTGTGTGTGTGTGTGTGTGTGTGTGTGTGTGTGTGTGTGTGTGTGTGTGTGTAAGAACCGACGCTGGAGTGGAGAAGCAGGTTCGGGTAGTCAACATTTAATTGGGAACAGACATGGAACAAGACAGGAACACGGTCAGCACCGGGTAACATAACGACATAGGAACATTAATGTAGCAACGGGGGACAGATCTGGGGAAATTACAAATATAGGGGAGGTAATGAACAGGTGATAATTTGTTGATGAGCATGACGAGGGAAGGCAGGTGTGCATAATGATGGTGGCAGGAGTGCGTAATGCTGGGGAGCCTGGCGCCAGGGAGGGGGAGCAGGCTTGACGTGTGAGTGTGTAACCTTAATTAACCTTTATTAACTAGGCAAGTCATTTAAGAACAAATAATAATTTACAATGACGGCCTACCCCGGCCAAACCCGGACGATGTTGGGCCAATTGTGCGCCGCCCTATTGGACTCCCAATCACGGCCGGAGGTGATACAGCCTGGATTCAAACCAGGGGCTGTAGTGACGCCTCTTGCACTGAGATGCAGTGCCTTAGACCGCCACATCCATGTGCGTGTGTTAACTATTTTAACTGTACTAGAATGCTTAAAAGGCAGCTAAAATGTTAAATATCGCTCATCTGTGTCGTTTTTTTGGCAAGGAAAATACTGGATATTGGTATCGGCCAAAAATGTAATATCGGTGCATCACTAATTTTCAATCGTCTCTTGACCTTGGTGTCAAGTAGATTTTGACAGACAAATAGGTCTTGATGTACAATCACTACAGACGTAGTGGCAGAAACCCTGATGTATAGCAGAGCTTTTTGAGTGGTTATGTTTTGAGCGGGGAGCCCCACTCATTATTGAAACAGACCAGAAGGACTTCCTAAGGTGTAACTGTGAAGAGCAACAACAAGACAGGTTTAGCAAAGCAGGGCGGCAGGTAGCCTGGCGTTTAAGAGTGTTGGGCCAGCAACCGAAAGGTCACTGGTTCAAATCTCTGATTCTACTAGATGAAAAATCTACCGATGTGCCCTTGAGCAAGGCACATAACCCTAATTGCTCTGGATAAGAGTGTCTGCTAAATGTTTTAAAAACATATATATACAGTATATTAGAACAGCCTCAGACAGCCGGGCAGGATAATAAGAAGTAAGGTTTATAAAGCAACAAGAAACATATGCATGTACCAAAACAACAGAGGTATAGTTATATCCTCAGGATTTTTAAATGTTTTATTTAACATACCCAAATCTAGCTGCCTGTAACTGAGCCCCTGTTGCAAGGATATGCATATTATTGGTATTATTGGAAAGGACATAATCTGTAACGTAGACAGAAATCATACAATGAAGGGTTGCTGCTCTGTCGATCGAAGGATCAGGGAGAGTAATCATCCACTAATGATCATCTATAGGAGTCTTTTCGGCTTTGTCACCCCAGGAAAACATAAATCTGTCGTAATTACTGCTTCCTCTGATGTCAGTAGCCTATTTTCAATAGTCAAATAGTCATGTATCACGCGTCAACAAGACTGTAAGCAAAGCATTCTTCCCAAGGATTACCGTGTGTAAGCCTCTATGTTTAGCTGCACCCAAGATACATATGCCTTGCTTTGCTAAACCTTTATAATTGCATTTTTCATTTGGTGAATGTTTTGTCTTGCATGGGAAAAAAGTGGAACACGTTTCTCACCAGATACTCTATACATGCTGAAAATAAAAATGACATATTCCTATCATTTTTTTTACTGCAATTATTTAACTTAAATCAAGGCATGAAAGTTTTGTGAAGAGAAGCTAAGCCCTACTGTATTTTCTCAGCTTCCATCAGAGAGTGTGTACAGTATCACAGTTAAGGACTAAAATGCCTGTCCTCCTCCTCCTTAAAGGGTGACATTTTTACACAACAAACCCACATACAATGTTTGCCTTTAGATGGACCATACAAAATCACACTTTGAAATAAATATGATGTAGTATTGGAGTTAATATGGACTATTTTGGTTATTATAATGGGGCCAATGTTATAAAAGCTGTATGTCTCTCTATCCTACTCCTTCCATCACACCCTATGTCTGTTATCTGTGATTCAGTCTGTGACCTTGTGAGATCTTACTCAAGGGTCACCAAATGTAAGCCATTCACTAAGGTTCAACCCAGCCATTCCCCTCCCCTACATTCTGCATATCAACTGACTCATGTTTCAGATCTAATAGCCTTTGTTATCCTAATACATTACCATCATGGAGACTGCCATCATGTCTTGGTAACCCAAGCCCAGCAATTAAGTCTGGAGAAAACTTTAGCCCTCCCACCTACTCTTTCCATTACCACTGGGTGGACTGAAAGGAGAAACTGTGCTAGCCCTCTCTAAACCTTCACAAGGTCAATCAGTGTCCAACAGGATCAGAGCGCTGCCTGCGGTTCCTGAAACCCCTTCAGCTGGTGACGAGATCCGGGATCCTTTCAGCCCCCAGGGTCAGGTATCCACGTATAGTATCACAGGTCACTGGCCTTTTAAAAAAACAGGAGCACCACAATGTAGCAACCAATGGTTGTCATTGACTACCTTAGCACTGGACTGGAAGAGTATTGATTGTAGTAGCAACCTGGGCTTTAGAAGAGTGTGTCAGGTAAGTGGTGAGAGGAATGAGTGCTGAGTGCCATTAGTGTCCCCATCAGGATGAGCCGCATCACCTCAGGGTCTCCGGCTGCTGTCGCGGGCGCAGATATTTTAAGTACATTAATAAGTAACCTGGATAGCCCATTACATCATGTTTCTGTGGAGTGGACATGCATTAAACAGCAGATGTCTTAGATATGACTATGGGCTGTCTTGTGTTTAGGGTTACGATTGAAACTAATGACTACATTTGGATGACGAGCACATTTTCATTCCAAGTACGAGAGCCATGCTATGAGTGAAATGATGTCAGAATCATCTCCACCATATTTCAGCTGGTTAGAATATCCAAGTGAATCCAATGTCCACACTTAAAACATTAATTTTTAAAGGGGAGGTTCATCCAAAAACACTTCTGGGCACTTTAGAACAATTACCTGGTCATATTTCAGTAACCCAGTCAGTTTTTAGATGTACAGTAGATAATAAACTGATTCTACCCCCGCCTTCCCCATAGAAATCCCATGCAAAGTCAAAGTCCATAATAAATACCTCCCAAAACACATCGCTCTGGCCTCCCATGACCACAATAGTCCTTGTAATGACTTTCCAGCAAACTTATTTTAGTAGGCACATATTTACCAATGTATTTCGTTATTTTCGTATTGAAATCCTGGAAGTAGATTCATGCGCGCCGTGAGTCAGGACTTAGATCGTAACTTCTGAGGTGGGGTTGGTTGAAGGATGTAAACAACAATATTTTCCTCTTACAGTGTTTACAGCCCTCATCAAATTTAGTTAGAGTAAAGAATGTCAGATTAAGAATGAAGAGGAAGTCGGAGACCATTTTCAGAATGGTACCCTTGTGCCATATCGGTTTGAGCTGTATCATACTGAGGCTGAGTTGTTCCATTTGCGGATGAGAGAAATGATCACGGTGGTGGTGGTGTTGAGAATGGGACCAGTTTATTCCGATAATGAAGGAGGTAGAACATCAGACTGACGATGCAGCAGAAGATGGCGTGTGAAACTAAACACTCAGATGCATTCTCTCATCAATCCTGGTGTGATGGAGACTTTCTTCAGAATGCCCAGGATCAGCTGGACACGACGTGACACACCCGAAGGTCCAAATGGCAAGCTCTCTGAAGCATAAGTGGTTTGCCTAATATTACTCACAATATATTTATATTATTCTCTAAAATGAAAATAAATTGCCTACCTAATGACACCCTTCCAACTGTATTTTTGTGTATCCTGCCTACAACCCATAATGCAACTGGCTACTGTAGTCCCCTTTAAGTTTGTCTGACAATGATAACATGATGGCTAGGTGAACCGCGCCATAGAAATAGAATGTATGGGATGCACTTCACAATCTAGGTCTTATTTAACAATATTTTATATTACCAAACAGTGTAAGAAGTATAAAGTCAATAGTGGTAGTTGAGAAGAACATGTTGCTTGCAATTGCCAGTCTAGCTTTTATACCAATAATATCCTAATTAGCCTGTAAAACCATAGACAACAGGAAGAAAAACAGCCTCACACTATGACCACTAACAATGAGTTGGCTACACAGTCTTCAAGAATACAAGACCGAGAGAGCCATCAATAGGATTGTGGCAGGTACCCTTTCAGTTAGTTTTGGGCCAGGAAAAAAAAGGTTTGCTGGTTCAAATACCTGAGGCGACAAGGTGAAAAATCTGTCTGAGTGCCCATGAGCAAGGCATTCAATCTTAACTGCTCCTGTTAGTCACCGGATAAGAGCATCTGCTAACCTACCTAATGTACATGTATTGTGCCATAATCAATACAGCTTACAAATGAATATGTTTATTGATCCCCGAGCCTGTAATATTTGATGTTGTATAGGCCTATTTATTATCTTGTGATAATTTATTATCTTGATTGTTGTATATAACATTGTCATGCATTATACCGTTTTTTTCCCCTCTCTAGACAGTACAGACTGGCCTCTTATTGGCCTCTTATTGGATCCCCCTGGAGTGGATGCTGAGTGGATGCTGAGGGGATAACAACTAGGTCGAGGCCAACGACGTTTACTCCCAGCCTCTGTGGTTGCAGCAATCACCGTACATCCGACTACCCTGACCCCAACAGCAGCTACATTGGATTCCAGGAAGTTGAATAACATTTTCAATAAATCAATTAAATGTTGTTATAAACTATTTAATGTTATTTCAAAACAACAATTACACCGTTAGCATGCCATTCACACTGTCACTCAGCATTGGTTAGAGCAGGGATTTACAAACATGTTCCTGGAGCTCGAACGTCATGTAGATTTTCACCCCGACAGGTAAGCTTGATTAGGGTTGGAGGATGGAAACCTATAGAACGGTAGCTCTCTAGGTAAGGTTCACGTGAAAAACACGCCTACCAGTTCGCCCGTGGCAGATTTGTTGAATCCCCTCGTTGAATCAAACTGTGGGGTTCCCATTCAAGACAATGATAGCATAATGTGTGGACTGCCGGAGCAAAGCAGGACGTAAATATCAAGGCACACGGCGAGACCCAGATGCAGACACAGGGTGCAGATGGTTGGAGTCTTACAATGATTATTAATCCAATGGGGTCGGCAAAAGAATGGTCGTGGACAGGCAAAAAGGTCAAAACCAGTTCAGAGTCAAATAGGTACCGAAGGTCAGGCAGAATCAAGGTCAGGACAGGCAGGATAAACAGGCAGGCAAGAAAGTAGTCCAGAGTCAGGCAGGGGTCACAACCAGGTGGACTATAAAAAGAGAATAGAAAAGGAGTACGGGACAAACACGCTGGTTGACTTGACTAAACATACAAGACGAACTGGCACAGAGAGACAGGAAACACGGGGATAAATACACTGGGGAAAATAAGCGAAACCTGGAGGGGGTGAAGACAATCACAGGAACAGGTGAAACAGATCAGGGTGTGACAGTAAAAGCACACAGTAAAATCAGGAATTGTACCCATTAATCTGTGCTGTGATTTGTTGGATCAACTCAGCTGACAGCTGATGAAACGGTGGGTTTGCACAACTTATTTCTGCACAAACGGTCAGAAACCGTCTCAAGGTCTGCTGCTCATCTTCCTCAAGAGGGCCTTGACCTGACTGCAGGTTGACATCGTAACCGACTTTGGTGGGCAAATGCTCACGCTTCATGATCACTGGCACATTGGAGAAGTGTGCTCTTAACCCTTGTGTAGTCTTAACATTCTGTATACTCACCTTGTCCTAAGGGTAACAAATGACTCGCCTTCACTAAACCCCTAAAATAAAGCAGCTTAATTGAATTTTAAACCCCAAATCTATTTTTCATGAAGAAACAACCAGTCATTCATAACAAACGTTGTCAATATCTGGGTTTTCCCTCTTCACCATGCAGAAACACTGCATTTAATCAGTGGACACCACTCCTTTTTATTACATCACACCTGGCATAATTGTTTTCTTTCCTAAAGTAGAGGATTATTATTATTATTATTATTATTGTTAAAAAGGTTCTGCATAGGTTAAAACATTTTTTAGCAAGAGATAGCACTTGTATAGCCTAAGAAGGAAAAGTAATCAAATGTCAAGATGAAAAAATATAATTTAGGTGGTTTTCTCTGCTGTTTAACATAATGGCCGATCATTTCTGACCCTTAAGACAACACAAGGGTTAACTTCTTGGTGACAGGTGGCAGTATTTTCACGTCCGGATGAAATGCATGCCCAAATTCAACTGCCTGCTACTCATACCCAGAAAATGAGATATGCATATTATTGGTAGATGTGGATAGAAAACAATCTGAAGTTTCTAAAACTGTTTGAATCATGTCTGTGAGTATAAGAGAACTTATTTAGCAGGCGAAACCCAGAGGACAAACCATTCAGATTTATTATGTTTGAGGTCACTCTCTTTTCAATGGGTTTTCATTGGGAATCCAGATTTCTAAGGGACCTTCTTGCAGTTTCTACCGCTTCCACTGGATGTCACCAGTCTTTAGAAATTGGTTGAGGTTTTTCCTTTGTGTAATGAAGAAGTAGGCCTGTTCAGAACAAGGGTCACTTGTAGTGTACTGTTAGATAGAGGCGCGTGACCAGAAAGCTAGCTACAGTTTGTTTTCCTCCGGAATTGAACACAGATCATCCCGTCTTCAATTGTATCGATTATTTACGTTTACAAATACCTAAAGTTGTATTACAAAAATTGTTTCAAAAGTTTTGCCAAAGTTTACAGGTAACTTTTTAGATATTTTGTAGTCACGTTGCGCAAGTTGGAACAGGTGTTTTTCTGGATCAAACGCGCCAAATAAATTGACATTTTGGATATAAATCGACTAAATTAATCGAATAAAAGGACCATTTGTGATGTTTATGGGACATATTGGAGTGCCAACAAAAGAAGCTCATCAAAGGTAAGGCATGAATTATATTTTTATTTCTGTGTTTTGTGTCGCACCTGCAGGGTTGAAATATGGTTCTCTCTCTTTGTTTATGGAGGTGCTATCCTCAGATAATAGAATCGTTTGCTTTCGCTGAAAAGCCTTTTTGAAATCTGACATGTTGGCTGGATTCACAACAAGTATAGCTTTAATTTGCTATCTTGCATGTATGATTTAATGAAAGTTAGATTTTTATAGTAATTTATTTGAATTTGGCGCTCTGCATTTTCCCTGGCTTTTGGCCAGGTGGGACGCAAGTGTCCCACATATCTCAGAGAGGTTAATAAATTAACAGTAAGGCATTGTGTGGGTGAGCCGTTTGCTGAGATACCGTGACGAGAGCTGAGCCCCATTGTCATGCCATTCTTCCACTGCCATCATCTCATCTTTCAGCATGATAATGCCCATGTCGCAAAGTTGTGTACACAATTCCCCAGAAGCTGAAAATGTCCCTGTTCTTTCATGCCTGCATATTCACCAGACATGTCACCCATTGAGCATGATCGATGTGTACGACAGCGTGTTCCAGTTCCTGACAATATCCAGCAACTTCACATAGCCATTGAAGAGGAGTGGCACAACATTCCACAAGCCAAAATGATCAGCTTGATCAACTATGTGAAGGAGATGTGTCATGCTGCATGAGGCAAATAAGGGTCATATCAGATACTGACTGGTTTTCTGATCCACACATCAACCTTTTTAAGGTATATGTGACCAGAATATCTGTAATCCCAGTCATGTGTGTCATGACTCCTGCGAGGATCCTAAACATCAGGTTACACTGAATCAGCTCTACAGAGCTCTCTCTCTCCCGCAGAGGGGGAGAAGGATGGAGTTGGGACGGTTTTATGACTTAACACCTGGTCGTAAATACCTTGCAGAAACTTTTCCTTTGGCTCGTTAGTTTGGGAGAATGGAATGTCTGCTGTGTTACACAGAGAGACTGTGCCGCCAAAACTTCAACATCAAACAACTGACAATGAAACAACATTTCTAACATAAAGAATGTTGGGAATGATGACAGATGGAAAATGGGAAATAATAATAATAATAATAATATATATTTTGTGATGTCATTAAAATGATCAGAAAGATGTTATAACGGAAACATTGTAACGTTAAGAGCTTCACAATGTAAATCTCAGATTTACATTTAAATGTTGTAATGCTTATATGATTAAAATGAAACTATTTGTGAAAAGATAGCAATGAGAGTTTAGTCTTCTAATGAGATAATGGTTTCTCATGTTTGTTTTACACTAACCAAACCACGCCCGTAATGAGGTCTGACTTTGTGTCCAAATGATGGTGTAAGCCATCATTTAAATTCACTGAGAATTTAAATACCAACAAAGCAGGTAGACGGTGTAAGCCGGACGTCACGAATGGTTAGACTCTACCAGACCAGACAGAGTGGAGAGGTGGCTACATGGCTGAACATGGTGAGACCAGAGAATGTGAGGACGTGGCCCACGCATTGAAATGGTTAAAACTACAAGACCAGAATAAGGTGAAGAATAGACCAAACATTCTCATTCTGCAGCTGGGTATTGTGAAGAGGTCTATGATAATTGACAAAAACAGGAGGGAAGAGCAGTTCCCTCTCACCACCGTGTGGTACACTCCTGATGTATTAATTCTAAGAACACTCCAGAACAAAAGAAGCTTACAACTAAGAAGGACATTGGGACCTCTGGTGGACAACAAGAGACTTACATCTAACTACTCGTCATAGATGGATCTAGTGGTTTCAACAGAGAGACGACAGAGAAAGACACCTACTCGTAAATATACGTTGCATTTCTATTCCAAATGAGCGGTTGTTAGGGAGCTAAATATTAATATTTACGGTGAGCATAGTTTCCAAATGTATGTACGATAAGTCCACTCTCTTTGTCTCTCCCACTCTTTATCTTTCCCCACCCTCTTACCATTGTGCAACAAGCCATCATATCGGGTTAGTCCACTGGGGACATTTCATGTGCATTATGTTAATAATCAATAACCTATAGGGTGTGTGTTTATCTATTTCAGTGTGATTATTTAGTTAGTTAGTAAATAAATAATTATGCAAATTTGTGTATTGCTGATTCATCACCTAGGTTAGGGTTCGTGTAGATTTACGAGGTCAACGACATTCCGAATGAGACTGATATGAGGAATTGATTGATTGACGACTGGTATGATATCGATATATTCTTGAGTTATTTCAGGAAACTGTAACTCATTAAATAAACTTTTCCCGTGGTGCCCCAAATTACTAATTAATTACTTGTTTCATGATTAATTTAATTTAGTAATAATTAAACGTATAAAGTAATTATTTGATAAATAGCAGTCATCACATTAACGATATTCAAGTCGCGACATGTGAAATCCATAGATTTGGGACTAAATTATTAAATACAATTGAATGATTTCCTTATATGAACTGTAACTTAGTAAAATCTTTGAAATTATTGCGTGTTGCATTTATACTTTTGTTCAGTGTATATGTCTCTGGCTAGGTTTGTGTCCTACTCATGGACCTTAACTAGGGCAAGTCATTTTATCCAATCAATAGCATTAGAGAAAACTGCGATGCCTAGGAGAAAATAATATACAATTAGTTATCAGTAAAGTTATAATGAAAAAGGGAAGGTATCACAAAGCTAAATAAACAAAACAGTCAGTAGGACAGAGCTAAAGGCTAGAGCTGCCTCTTTCAAGGAGCGGGACTCTAACCCGAAAGCTTATAATAAATCCCGCTATGCTCTCCGACGAACCATCAAACAGGCAAAGTGCCAATACAGGACTAAGATCGAATCGTACTACACCGGCTCTGATGCTCGTCGGACATGGCATCGCTTACAAACCATTACAGACTACAAAGGGAAGCACAGCCAAGAGCTGCCCAGAGACACGGGCCTACCAGACGATCTAAACTACTTCTATGCTCGCTTCGAGACAAATAACACTTAAACATGCATAAGAGCACCAGCTGTTCCGGAAGACTTTGTGATCACGCTCTCCACAGCCGATGTGAGTAAGACGTTTAAACAGGTCAACATTCACAAGGCTGCAGGGCCAGACAGATTACCAGGACGTGTACTGCGAGCATGCGCTGACCAACTGGCAAGTGTCTTCACTGTCATTTTCAACCTCTCCCTGTCCGAGTCTGTAATACCAACATGTTTTAAGCAGACCACCATAGTCCCTGTGCCCTAGAACACTAAGGTAACCTGCCTAAATGACTACCGACCCGTAGCACTAACGTCTGTAGCCATGAAGTGCTTTGAAAATCTGGTCATGGTTCACATTAACACCATCATCCCAGAAACGCTAGACCCACTCCAATTTGCATACCGCCCCAACAGATCCACAGATGATGCAATTGCGCTCCACACTGCCCTTTCCCAACTGGACAACAGGAACACCTATGTGAGAACGCTATTCATTGACTACAGCTCAGCATTCAACACCATAGCGCCCTTAAAGCTCATCAATAACTAAGGTCCCTGGGAATAAACACCTCCCTCTGCAACTGGATCCTGCACTTCCTGACAGACCGCCCCCAGGTGGTAAGGGTAGGTAACAACACATCCGCCACGCTGACCCTCAACATAGGGTCCCCTCAGGGGTGTGTGCTCTGTCCCCTCCTGTACTCCCTGTTCACTCATGACTGAACAGCCAGGCATGACTCCAACACCATCATTAAATTAGCCGATGACACAACAGTGGTAGGCCTGATCACCGACAACGACGAGACAGCCTATAGGGGGGAGATCAGAGAACTGGCCGTGTGGTGGCAGGACAACAACCTCTCCCTCAACGTGATCAAGACAAATGAGATGATTGTGGACTACAGGAAGTGAGTGCTGAGCACGCCCCCATTGTCATTGACGGAGCTGCAGTAGAGCAGGTTGAAAACTTCAAGCTCCTTAGTGTCCACATGACCAACAAACTAACATGGTAAAAGCACACCAAGACCTAGTCCCCCTGAGGATACTGAAAAGATTTGGCATGGGTCCTCAGATCCTCAAAAGGTTCTACAGCTGCACCATCGAGAGCATCCTGACTGGTTGCAACACTGCCTGGTATGGCAACTTCTTGGTCTCTAACCGCAAGGCACTACAGAGGGTAGTGCGAACAGCCCAGTACATCCCTGGGGCAAAGGTTCCTGCCATCCAGGACCTCTATATCAGGCGGTGTCAGAGGAAGGCCCTAAACATTGTCAAAGACTCCAGCCACCCTAGTCCTAGACTATTCTCTCTGCTACCGCACGGCAAGTGGTACTGCAGCGCTAAGTCTAAGTCCAAGAGCCTTCTAAACAGCTTCTACCCCCAAGCCATAAGACTCCCGAACATCGAGTCAAATGGCTACCCAGACTATTTGCATTGCATTGTTACCCCGCTGTATATAGTCTGACTATTGTTATTTCACTGCTGCTCTTTAATTACTTGTTGCTTTTATCTCCTATTATTTTCTGTATTTTTTTGAAACTGCGTTGTTGGTAAGGGACTCGTAAGTAAGCATTTCACTGTATGTTCTACACCTGTTGTATTCTGTGCATGTGACTAATAAAGTTTGATTTGAGTAAGACAGGATAACGTTTAAAACACCATGAATGAGTTCATGGAATGGCAGAGAAATACCGTTAATAAAAAGCATACCCTGGCGCACACCCAGAGTAAATGATTTAGTGTAGAGGTGCTGACTAACAGTGAATAAACTGTAAGCTATAAAAACAAAGAGAGTCGCACAGGTTCACTGAAGTGATGCCGAAATGTTGGTGCTTTACCCCCAAAATTATTGGGAGTTTATACATGTGGAGTGTGTGATTCTCTTTGTTTTTATAAACAAAAACTGTTATAAATTACTTTGTGGTGATTAGCTACAGGTGTTACCAACTTAGCTAGCTACCAACATACCTTGAATGAACAGTACCTGGTTTCAAACAGTCTACATTGTAGTCAGTGGCCACAAAGTGATAACTGGACACGATCGTGTCCAGATATCACTTTGTGAAGCAGGATGTCAGATGGCTAGTAGCCATGCCTGACACAAAGCTCCATCGTGGTCAGGAAAAGACTGGAAATATTTAGTGTATTTTTACCTGATCTAAACATTATTGCACCCGGGTGCACTTCACTTTGGCCAAGGTCATTCAGCTACTCGATTACTAACAACATTCGCCTACACTTACTTTACTTCAGAGACTACTAACTGCCAGCCTAGCTAGCTACCATCTTTTTTTACTTCCTTTCTTTCTGATTGACTTTTTTGAAGACCAAAAGTAAGACGATCCTTCATCCCGCCTCCTGTAATTATTTATTTTAGAATCCACGAAGAGGAGTATTTACCGGATTACTATATGGAAGACGTTTGAGCTAGCACAAAGTAGGTCTTTGTTTCTTCTACTTTTTACATTAAACAACACATTTATTTGGCCGAGACACCAATCATTGTTTTTGTAACAATAAAGCCAGGAAATCAAAATACTCAAACAAAATGTTATGACAAACAGCCAGGCAAATGT